>NC_045971.1:49521555-49559055 GCF_010909765.2 Amblyraja radiata
TTAGTTTCTATATGTGTGGAAGGTAGGAATTGAAAGAAATCAATGTTAGGATTAATGACATAGTGCTTGGAGATTATGGCGATAGAAGCAGGACATCACTGAAGTTTGGTGATCTACTTCCAGTGGACTAAAGGAATTTGATATGATAAATTATTTGGATGCAGGAACAAACTGAAACACCTCCAATAATCTATATTCTATCCTATGGGGAGAAGGCAGGAAGGGGATACTGATTGTGGATGATCAACCATGATCACAGTGAATGGTGGTGCAGGCTCAAAGGGCCAAATGACCTGCTCCTGCACCATTCAGGTAATTGTCATATGACATTGTCTATTGTCTATAAAATGGAATTCAGAAAATTAAACAATGCATTGTTGCCAAGAGATGGTCTGTAATGTTCCGTTGCTGTGGTAGCATTAGATCAGTTCAACAACCTGATGGGACAGTAGCTTTTTTCGAACTGGGAGTGTGGGACGTTTACACTTCTGTGGCTACTGTCGATGGTAACAGTGAGAAGAGAGCACGGCTTATCCCATTTCAGCTATTAGTTGAGCAGACTTAACCTGAACAACTTGGTATTCTTTACATCTTTATATTCTGAGACCTTTCCTGTAAAAGATCTTTCACGGGGAAGTGTTGCGACTATCCGCAGAAACTGCGTGCCTTTGTAATCAATTCCCCTCGCAGTAGACAATAGCCTTCTTTGTCATCAGGAGGCTAAATTCAATCTGGAAATTGTCCGCTTGGGGAAACATCATCAAATATTTTTAATATATTGTGACATTTGGATTGATACAGGTATTGTAATTTTCTTTTCCATTTACCTTGTATAGTGCTGATAATCAGAATCAGAATCAGAATGCTTTATTGTCATTGCATGTGTCACATACAACGAGATTACTGTGTCTCTCCATTTAAAAGAATTTCAAACATTCACATACTCATACTTTTTACACTCCCTCCCTCCCCAAACCCACCCATGGATTCACATTTACATAAATTAACACTGTCTCCCCCCCCCCCCCCCCCCTCCTTCCCCATAACCCGCTCCCGAGACAGAGTTCAGTTCCAAGATTGCTGATGGGTGAAAGCTGTTCTTGAGTCTGGCAGTGCGTGACTTTAGCGACCTGTACCTTTTTCCTGAGGGCAGCAGTGTGAAAAGGTGGTGACAAGGGTGTGTAATGTCTTTCACGATATTACAGGTCCTGCTGCGGCATCTGGAGTGGTAAATGTCCTCCAGAGGGGGCAGGGGGAGTCCAATGATACCCTGGGCAGTTTTTATCACCCTCTAGAGAGCTGCTCTGTCAGCTGCTAAACAGTTCCCAAACCAGGCAGTTATGCAGTAAGTCAGTATGCTTTTTACCGAACAGCGGTAGAAAGACTCCAGACTCTGATCATTTACATCAGCAAAAAAATACAGCCATTAGAACACCCGTGCTCAGTGACTCCTCCCTCCAGTCAATCACGAGGGTTCGATTACCCAGAGCCACCACCAGGTGTCGCTACACTATGTTATTCCCCTTTTTCAAACACTCCCTACACATTAGTGGCAATTTTATGGAGGCCATTTACGGAAACCTAAAAAACTGCATGTGTTTGGGATGTGGGAGGAAACTGGATCACCCGGAGGAAACCCACACAGTCACTCAAACTCCACAGAACCCAATGTCCGTATGGAACCAAGGTCTCTGGTGCTGTGAGGTATTAGCTCTACTGGCTGCGCCATTGTGCTGCTCATTTTATGAGTGCAAATTCCATTGTTTTCTTTGTTCTGAGTTTTAGTTACTTTGAGAATAGAGCAGGATTTGCTTTTGAGTCAGTTTATAGACACATATCCTGCGAGAATTGCCAATCCAGTGATAAGGAAGTGCTACATTGTCTGAGGTGCCAATTCTGGATGAACTAGAGGCCTAATCTGTCGTCTTACGTTCAGTGATACTATTTGATGAATACCGGGGATTTTTGATGCCTAATACTTAAACAGGAACCAACTTCACCAGAATATTTTATCTGGTTATTGGGGGAACTTTGCCATGTCCAAATCAGCTGGTTTGTTTTCCTGTATCCTAGAAGTGACAATAATTCAAAATTATTGGAATGCTGAAAAATGGAAAGTGCTCATGGAAAAAGCAATTTGTTTGTGTCCTTGCACATGGAAATGGAAATGGGATGAAATACAGATAAGTCCAATATCGGCAAAGGAAATCTATATAGAACTTTGGCCATACTTGTAGAATTAAATAACAGCTGATAGGAGGTGCTGTAAGGCTCAAGTTTGCAATTGGATATCAAGCTATGTTCTACTTTTGTGCAGTGCAGGATGGCAAACTTTCTTCACAAGTAGGGCTAGTTTTAGCAACAGTCGTTGTAAATAAGCTGATCAACTGTGGCACAGTTATGGAATATGATGTTAAACTAATTACATTGAGATGCAACTTTAATCTGTGTCTTAACTTTTAATTTGCTGTTTTTGCACCATTTTGTGACGTGATGAAATCTGTGAAATTAAGGTAATTTGGGACGTTTGTGTATGATTTGATACAGGTAGTTCTGCTGCAATGGTTATTTTATTCGTGTGAATTGGATGTAATGTGGATTTTGTGAACATTATTTATATTAAGTGGACCTAATTGATAACATGATTTGATTGATCTACCTTGCGTTTGAATACCTCATGTGATCTAACCTCGACATCATCCAGGATATAAAAATCCAGAGATTAATCATTCACTGAGAGAGGAAATTCTTGCACACCTCTGTTTTAAATGGCAGCTCCTTTGTCTTGTGATCCATACATGTTACACCTTTCAGTTGCCTCAGTTTTATTTCCATTGTTGCATCTAGCGTGCTCAGGATATTTCCTATTTTAACCATTTTGTTTTGTAATAGGCTGGCTTTCCATTGGGTAGAGAAATATTACCCTAAAACTATGTGTTGATATTATGTGTTCATTGAAAGCTACGTTCATCAAAGTGAAACCATGTACATGTTCAATGATCAAATGTTAACTGAAATTTAACCCTGCTTCCAAAAGAATTGAGGTCCCAAGTTCCACGTATCCACTCTTATAGAAATATTTTGTGTATTGCATTGCATTGTCCATTATTGCAACTCCTCATTATTGAGCATTATTGAGGCATCATTGAGCCCTTAATCCTGCTCTGCTTATTGGTTGTAAGGAATTTAGATGTATAATCATTTCACACATTGGAACTACCTGAATTTTAGAGCCCAGCTGCCTTCATACTTGTTGCATTTTCCCCCATAACCTCTGACACCCGCACTAATCAAAACTCTATCAATCTCCGCCATAAAATATCCATTGACTTGGCCTCCACATCCTTCAGTGACAATGAATTAGACAGATTCACCACCATCTGATTAA
The DNA here is from genome assembly GCF_010909765.2 of Amblyraja radiata. Taxonomy (NCBI): domain Eukaryota; kingdom Metazoa; phylum Chordata; class Chondrichthyes; order Rajiformes; family Rajidae; genus Amblyraja; species Amblyraja radiata. The sequence continues at coordinate 49,524,944 of NC_045971.1, forward strand.
AGAAATTCCTCCTCTCCATTCACTTTAATGTCTCTTTATTATCTGCCACTGATCCACTTTGCATTGGGTGTCACTTTCTTCAATTGGACCCCTCTGCCATTTGCTAATCTCATCATGCGCATCATTAGTACTGAACTATTATCTACCTCTTTGATGACCCTTGGACTATCCTTGATCAGACTTTGCTGGGGTTACCTTGCGCTGTAAATGGGTCGATTGCAAACGTGTATTGTCCTTCTGCTGACTGGTCAGCACGCAACAAAAGCTTTACACTGTACCTCGGTACACGTGACAACAAACTAAACGTAAACTCAAGAGCATAGACCATAGAACAGTACAGCACAGGAACAGGCCCTTTGGCCCACAATGTCCGTGCCACGGATGATGCCCGGTTAAACTAATCTCTGCTTTGTACCAATTCTATTTAATTATTATTTTGGTTATTTTGCAGCCACATTAAAATAAGAGCATGTGGAGGTGCATTTGTGCAAATGAAAAGCCTCTTGCATCGGCGGGGGTAAGTATTTTTGTAATTTCCTGTTGTTGCATTTGCATTTACAAAATTTGTATTTTGGAATTTAGTTTTTCCTTGTATAAAATAATGTGTGGACTACAATCACTTGCTTATGATTTCAATTGCAAAAATATTTCATGAAAATGCTTTTCCTTTGCTTAACTTAATTTGTCTGTTATATTTTGCCTCTGGTAAATGTTAGCCGTTTCAAATTGAATTTCTCATGTTTTATTATTTGTTATTGGCATGACTAATTTTTATTAGATGGGTTGTGCATATTGAGGCCGAGAAATGTTGATTTGTGTAATGTGACTGGTTCACTACTTGAAAAAATACATTCTCCTCTAAGTAAACCTGGCACGTTTATGACATTCATGATTTTCTTCCTGTCCTGGGCAGTGATGAGCAATGGTGGGCCACTAATGTAAAAGCAACCCTGGAAAAGATGGGCATCCTGTTTGTTCCAAGATAAAGGGGATTGGTCTGAGCATGACCCAAGCTCTTGGTACTAGGAGTCAGCTGCTCAACATAACACCTTACCTTGTGGGCAGCATTGACCACCAATTCTAAACTCCTCTGCTCCAACGTATCACTACTCACCCACAGTCATCAGAGAGCTATTGGCCCTCACTGAGGCCTGAATTGATCCTTGGTTTTCACTTACGATACGATACAATAAAATTTTCTTCATCCCCGGAGGGAAATTGGTCGCCAACAGTCACAACACACAAGGTGCACGAAAACTTGAAATTAAAAGTGCAAATAAAAATAAAAAGACATGCGACTGTTGGCTGGCTGCCGTGTGCACAACACCTTAAACGGAACGGACAAACAAACAAACGCAGGCTTATCCCCTGGGTAGAGAATTATAAATGTAGAGTATTGTAGGGTCCCACACCGGGACCCACATCGTTCTACCGCCGTCCCACATGGCAGTCCCCCATCGCCGGACCCCCATTGTTCTTCATGGCAGTGGGGGGACGCCTGGCCCACATTGTCTTCCCCTACCCCCCCCCCCCCCCCCACTATCATTGAACGCTGATTGCGGGTTGATCGTGAGGCCCCACTGCCGCTGAGGCTCCCGTTGCCGCTGAGGCTCCCGTTGCCGCTGAGGCTCCCGTTGCCGCTGAGGCTCCCGTTGCCGCTGAGGCTCCCGTTGCCGCTGAGGCTCCCGTTGCTGCTGAGGCTCCCGTTGCCGCTGAGGCTTCCATCACCGCCGCTGCTGAGGCTCCCGTTGCCGCTGAGGCTCCCGTTGCCGCTGAGGCTCCCACTGCCGCTGAGGCTCCCGTTGCTGCTGAGGCTCCCGTTGCTGCTGAGGCTCCCACTGCCGCTGAGGCTCCCACTGCCGCTGAGGCTCCCGTTGCTGCTGAGGCTCCCGTTGCTGTTGAGGCTTCCATCACCGCCGCTGCTGAGGCTCCCGCTGCCGCTGAGGCTCCTGTTGCCGCTGAGGCTCCCACTGCCGCTGAGGCTCCCACTGCCGCTGAGGCTCCCACTGCCGCTGAGGCTCCCGTTGCTGCTGAGGCTCCCGTTGCTGTTGAGGCTTCCATCACCGCCGCTGCTGAGGCTCCCGTTGCCGCTGAGGCTCCCGTTGCCGCTGAGGCTCCCGTTGCCCCTGAGGCTCCCGTTGCTGCTGAGGCTCCCATCACCGCCGCTGTTGAGGCTCCCTCAGCCCAGGCAGACCTCGCCATCCGGCTTCACCTCGGTCCCCTGGGAGGCCTGTGGGGCGAGTCTAGCCAACCGGTGCACGTTCCGGTCGGCGGCGCGGTTGTTCGGTGGGTGGATTGGATCCACGCGGCTCCTAGGGTCACTCCCACCTCACGTGTGCGGCTCTTCTTTCTACTTCTTCTTCTTCTTCTATGTGGTGTTTTTTGGCGGTTGGCAAACAACTTTTTTGGAGCATTACCGCCACCAACTGGCATGGAGTGTGGATCAAACAACACCATTACATATACTAATAACCTATATCCTTCCGAACAAATTGGTTACCCTAAGAAAATGCAACAGGATTTGATAGCACTTATATGAACTTCCTTGCAAAATATCTACCAAATCAAATTGTATTCTTTCTTTTCTGAACTGCTCACTCATCCGTTCTCTCTCCTCCTCATACCTCTCACAATGTACAATGACATGCTCTATTGTCTCTTCTTGCCCACAGTATTCACATCTACCTGTATTATGCTTGCCTATTATAAAAAGTGTACTGTTCAGACCAGTGTGTCCAAATCTAATTCTTGAAATTACTGTCTCCTCTTTTCTGTTTTTTCCTGCACATCTCATTTCTCCCACTTTCCTCTGGACTCTGTAGAACCACCGTCCTTTCCGCTCTTCATCCCATTGCTTTTGCCATCTTTCCTTCAGTCTTTGCTTAATAATGTCTTTGATTTCAGTTTTACCTATGTTAATACTTAAATCAATTTTACTTCTTTTTGCTACCTCTTTTGCTACCTTATCTGCCATTTCGTTTCCTCTAATGCCAATGTGTGCTGGTACCCATAAAAATATGACTGTAAGCCCCATCATTTGAATTCTGAATAGTGTTTGTTGTATTTCAATCAAAATGTCTGGTCTACTGTCTGAATGGCTGTGCTGTAAACTCTTTATTGCTAAACCTGAATCTGAGCAAATAACTGTCCTTAAAGGCCTAGTATCCACGTGTGCGGCTCTCCAGGACACTTCCCCTTTTCCCAGTATTACTAGCAAATCAGACTTGCATCACAGATACAAAGAAATGCAGATGCTGGTTTATATCAACAATGGGCACACTGCTGGAGTAATGGTGGTGCAACAGTAGAGTTGCTGCCTTACAGTGTCAGGGAACTGGGTTCGATCCTGACTACAGGTGCTTGTCTGTACAGAGTTTGTACCTTCTCCCCGTGACCTGCGTGGATTCTCTCCGGGATCTCAGGTGTCCTCTCACACTGAATATTTCAATACTGTTTTCTCTGAAGTCTGATTCACTATGATGCAGTTATTAATGGTGACCAATTATTCTACAGGCACTGAGCTGCCAGAAGACTAAAGGTAAGTATTCGGCGGCTGATTTAACTGAGCAGCTGGCTCAGTATGAACAGCAAATAGTGCAGCTCAAAGACCAAATTCTGGACAAAGAAACCCAGCTTCACGTGAGAGATGAACAGCTTAAGGTAACATCAATTCCAGTTGAATATTTGTTACCCTCACTGAGTGAGCTATTACAGTGATCTGTGTACTTTGTGTTTGCATTTCTGCAGTTGGATTTCACTTTAAAGCCTGAAAATTCAGTCCAAAATATTGCAAGTTTTCTTTTTAACAATAACAATGGACAATGCCTCTTGTTTTCTAAAGCAAAGACTATTGTTAAACCGTTTCACGTCGTGTGTCGGAACTTTTCAAGGAAATTGAAAGCATGCCTTCACACATCTCTGAAGGTGGACAGATCATCAGGTCCGGCAGAAATGTTTCCCAGCCAGTTAAAAGAAGCAAGGGTGGAAACAGCTGAGGTTCTGACTAAATGTTTTCAGTCTTCCCTTGCCAAAGGAATGGTGCCAGAAAATTGTTGAAATTGTCGAGGAGTGCTTCCTGTTATTATATAATAGTAAAGATGAAATTGTACAGGAGAAGAGGCAGATGGGATTTAGTTTAGTTAATTGTCGCATGTATCGAGTAAACTATTAAAGAATACAAGTTTCTGACAAATGTTGAGAGGTTGGGTGAGGAGGCACAGTGTTGGGTGGCACGCTGGCACAGCGGTAGAGTTGCTGCCTTGCAGCACTTGTAGCGCCAGAGACACGGGTTCCATCCCAATTACGGATGCTGTCTGTACGTTCTCCCTTGACTGTGTGAGTTTTGCTTTTGTTTGTTTTTAGTCTGTTTTATTTGTGTGTGTGTTAGCGTATCTTTAGTTTGTATTATGTGGGGGGAAGTGGGGGATTGGGGAAAGGAGAAACTTTTATTAACTCTTCCCACGACGGAGGTGCGACCTTTTCCGTATTGCATCTCCGCCGGCATTGTGGCCAAACATCGTGGATCTGGAGGTAGCTTTGTTAGGGATCAACGTCGGGAGCTCCAACTGCAGGACCTTTGATCGGCGACTGCGGGAGTTTCGATCGCCCCGACTGCGGGTGTTTCGATTGCCCCGACCGTGGGAGAAAAGGAGGAAGATGGTAAAAGTTATTCACCTTCCATCACAGACGGGAATATGTGTTCGTAAAAACCACGATGGAGGAGCTGCCTACCCTGGTGGGGACTCGGAGGGATTTCCGTGAGTGCAGTGATCCTGGAATCTGGTGCGAGTGTGGACGGCTTTCTGACTTTGGGCGGACAGGGACTGCAGAGAGAGTACAGCGGTCGGTGAAGGAGCGTGTGTGTGGCCCGGACATTGAACTGATGGCTGTGGGTCTCCGCTTATGCTGGGTGCCCTAGGGATTCTCACACGCCGCTGTGGTGGTTGTTTATGTTTAATCTTTATGTAGTTTTGTGTCTTGTTGATTTTTTGGTATGTGTGTGGTAAATCATATTTCACTGTACCTCAGTACACGTGACAATAAAGGACCATTAAACCATTGAATGTGAATTAATGATTTCATCCTCTGATTTCATTAATGATAATTTTAATTTTAATGTCTTAATACCATGGTGGAATTGAAGACCTAACTATTGGTGCAGTTGAATTACAAATGTAGCGTGTGTGTGATTTCCATTCTATGTTGCCCAGATTGATCTGTTAGGAGGTATTAATCACTTGTTAACTTCCTCAGTTGCTGGGAAACCTGAAGGAAAAACTCCGTGAAAGCGAAGAGGCATTATTGGAAAGGACACAACTTGTGGATGTGTTGGAGAAAAAGCTTGATGGGAAGAATCAGGAGCTAGCGGTAAGGACATCATTGTTTGCTGCTGTGTGAATGTCTATTACAGGGAAAGATCTCTGCAACCAGCTAAGGGATTCTGTTGTAACTGGCAGTGAAATAAAAATAGCAGGGAGCCTCTTGGAATAAATCTGTAAATATGAAAAAATGTGAAGATTTTCTTTTGTATAAATCTTCCCATTCTTTTTTTGTAAATCAACCCTTTTATGATGTGTTATAGTGCAGAGTCACAGTTTATGTGGAGCCTTGCAGTGTTGTCATTGTGGTTATGACAGGTTGTTGGCATTGCTGATCTGTGCCACCATTTTTTTTCAGCCATGACCAAGATCAGAAGAGATCTGCTATTTAAGATGCCAACAACACATGAATTCTTGATTATAATGCAACAGTGTCACTACAGACTATATCTATCTTCCATCTATTCTATTCCATACATATTACTAAAACTCTCATCTTGACCACTTCCTGTCTGCGTTGTAATTAAACGTGAGCAAAAACCATCCTGCTTAGTGCTACGATTGTGTTGGGGAATGGGACCAGGCCTCCTGTGTGACTGGGACCCAACAGTTTAGTTGTTCTTCATTTTCCCATCCACTAGTGGGAGAGTCTAGGAGTAGAGTTCATAACCTCAGATTTAAAGGACGCTCCTTTGGGAAGGAGATTAGGCGGAATTTATTTTGTCAGAAATAAGCGGTTGCCCATTTAATGCATTAGTATTTTTGTTCCTCTGACAACAGCATGCGTGTTTGCAACTATGTTTGTCAAAGTGTAGACAATGCAGACTCGTAGAATATTTCAAGACAGTGGGGATCGATTCATGATAAACTGGGTGAATGTATACATTAGGTCAGTGATGATGTTAATGAAATGTAGAACAGACCTGTTGGACTGAATAGGTATTCCTGCAGAATGTGAAACTGCAGATGCTGGTTTATACCAAAGATAGAAGTGCTGGAGTAACTCAGTTGAACAAGGATCCTGATCTGAAACATCATCCATCCTTTTTTTCTACAGATGTTGCCTGACCTGTTGAGTTATTCCTGAACTTTGTGTCTAACTTAGGTACTGCTCCCATGAGGAGGCACATATCTGTGAGCTATAGTAGTCCTGTGAATATCCCTCATCCACATCATCTTGTACATGGATTTTAATGCTTGCACTTCAAGCGTTTTTGATCAGTGAACCATTAAATATATCTTTACGCTAGATATTACTGTTGATGAAACAAGCAGACAAGTTCTTTGTCCTTTTTGACATTTCACTGTATGCAATTTTGTAACGATAGTCAGCAGTTTCAAGTAAATGGGTGACTAAAGACCACCGGGTGGAGCTGTAAGTGGCAGCCTCGCCAACAGCCTGTCTTGTCATTTTCTTCTTTTGTTTGTTTTTATTCTGTTTTATTTGTATGTGTTAGCGTATCTTTAGTTTTGTATTATGTGGGGGGGGGGGGGGGGGGGTGTGGGGGAAACGGGAAACTTTTTTTATCTCTTCCCTCGACGGAGGTGTGATTTTTTCCGTATTGCATCTCCGCCGGCATTGTGGCCAAACATCGTGGAGCTGGAGATAGCTTTGTTAGTGATCAACGTCGGGAGCTCCAACTACAGGAGCTTTGACCACCCCGATTGCTGGAGCATCGATCGCTCCGTTGTGGGGGCTTTGATCGCCAACTGTGGGTGTTTCAATCGCCCCGATCGTGGGAGAAAAGGAGGAAGATGGTAAAAGTTATTCACCTTCCATCACAGTGGGGAATATGTGGTCGCAAAAACCACGACGGAGGAGCTGCCTACCCTGGTGGGGAGTCAGAGGGATTTCCGTGAGTGCAGTGATCCTGGAGTCTGGTGCGAGTGTGGACGGCTTTCTGACTTTGGGCGGACAGGGACTGCAGAGAGAGTACAGCGGTCGGTGAAGGAGCGTGTGTGTGGCCCGGACATTGAACTGATGGCTGTGGGTCTCTGCTTATGCTGTGTGCCCTAGGGATTCTCACACGCCGCTGTGGTGGCTATTTATGTTTAATCTTTATGTAGTTTTGTGTCTTGTTGCATTTTTGGTATGTGTGTGGTAAATCATATTCAACTGTACCTCAGTACACATGACAATAAATGACCATTAAACCATTGAATGTGAATTAATGATTTCATCCCGTGATTTCATTAATGATAATTTTAATTTTAATGTCTTAATACCAAGGTGGAATTGAAGACCTAACTATTGGTGCAGTTGAATTACAAATGTTGCATGTGTGTGATTTCCATTCTATGTTGCCCAGATTTATCTGTTAGGAGGTATTAATCACTTGCTAACTTCCTCAGTTGCTGGACAACCTCAAGGAAAAACTCAGTGAAAGCGAAGAGGCATTATTAGAAAGGACACAACTTGTGGATGTGTTGGAGAAAAAGCTTGATGGGAAGAATCAGGAGCTAGCGGTAAGGACATCATTGTTCGCTGCTGTGTGAATGTCTATTACAGGGAAAGATATCTGCAACCAGCTAAGGGATTCTGTTGTAACTGGCAGTGAAATAAAAATAGCAGTGAGCCTCTTGGAATAAATCTGTAAATATGAAAAAATGTGAAGATTTTCTTTTGTATAAATCTTCCCATTCTTTTTTTGTAAATCAACCCTTTTATGAAGTGTTATAGTGCAGAGTCACAGTTTATGTGGAGCCTTGCAACATTGTCATTCTGGTTATGACAGGTTGTTGGCATTGCTGATCTGTACCACCAAATTTTTTCAGCCGTGACCAAGATCAGAAGAGATCTGCTATTTATCTCCTATTTAGATGTCAACAACACATGAACTCTTGATCATAATGCAACAATGTCACTACTGATTATATCTATCTTCTATCATTTCTATTCCATATATATTACTAAAACTATCATCTTGACCACTTTGTGTCTGCTTTGGAATTAAATTTGAGCAAAATCCATTCTGCTTATCGCTACCATTTTTCGCCACCATTCTTCTCTGCTGAAATCAAATAAGTTTTGATCCGATCGATGAAATAGTACAAAAGTTATAAAGGTTTTGAAGGTTCCCCCTCCCCATACCCTACAGACCCCATTCGCCCACATCCCCCCCCCTCCCCCAACACCTCTCCCCCACCCCCTCTCCTCTGCAACCCCCTCCCCCATACCCCTCCCCCACACCCACCCTCCGCAACCCCCTCCCCCACATCCACCCTCCCCCACACAAAGGCTCACGAAAGTCTCTAGTTTCATTTGGCTATTTTTTATTTTTTAGGAGTTAGTTGAAGATTTGAGCGTCATTGAGATGGAAAATGAAGAACTCAAGGACAAGCTTCTGGCTGAAAAACACGGAATGAGAACCAAGGTCCGAAATATGACGGAAAAGCATGAGGCAGATTTTAAAAAACTCAACAGAAAACACAGGACTCAGCTTCGTAAAATCCATGAGAAACATGCTGAAGAAACATCACTGAAAGATCAGTGCTGTGTACAACTTAACAAAGATCTGCAACTTTTACCATCTCATGCCTGTGCACCTCTTGCAGAACAGGCAACTTGTTCTTTAAATGATTACACCAAACAGAAGATTGGGGAACTGGAAGGTAATTACTCAAACATGACCTGTTAATATTTTTGGTCAGCCATAAATGTTCCTACCGCAGATTTTTACATCTGTCGTCACCTGCTGTGTAATTATCATGTCCCTGTAACCTTATGAGATTTTGTGTATGCAAATTGGTTGTTGTAATTCCCATATTTTATCACTGATCCCACTAGGTTCGTACGTTCAGTGATCAGGAAAAGTAGTGTGTAATCTAAGTTTTTTTCACTCGGGTATTCTGGTCAGATTCCTTGATCAGAAGATAGTGATGTTTAAAGATCAAGAAAATAATTATTTGTGAAGCATTTGTGAGAGTCTGCCAAATGGCTGACAGGAACACACAGTAGTCATTTGGACAGATTCGTACAGATGCTTTTCAAAACATTCTCTTCTTGAATCCTTTAAACCGCTATCACTGAATTTTAATTTTGAGACGGTGCTGATAGTTAAAACATGACATTGTGAAGGGAGGCCTGGTCGCGCAGCGGTGGAGTTGCTGCCTTTCAGCGCCAGAGACCTGGGTTTGATCCTGACTGTGGTGCTTGTCTGTACGGAGTTTGTATGTTCTCCCTGTGGGTTTTCATCCAGGTGCTTCGGTATCCTCACACTCCAAAGACGTACAGGTTTGTAGGTTAATTGACTTGGGTTCATGGTAAATTATCCCTAGTGTGTGTAGGATAGTGTTAGTGTGCGAGGATCATTGGTCGGCACAGACACAGTGGGTCGAAGGGCCTGCTTCCACGCTGTATCTCTAAATAAAATCATTTGAAGACATTTTACCAATCACAATGCCCTTGCTGGAAATGGTACATCAAAGTTTTCTAATTTCAAATAGCTTTCAATGAGAAGACCACAGAGCAACCAGGACATTTCATTAACTTCATGAATGTCTTATCTCTGTGAGACTTGAGCTGTGTTTGCATGACAGTTTACGGAAGAGAGGGTGAAACCAGGGACAAGATTTAATGATGGTGGAGACAGACTATTCAGCAGCAGAAGAGGAAATTTAATTGGAGTAATTTAAAATAAAATAAGGGTTTTAATGGATCCAGTGGAGAATGATCATTTTGTTTGTTTGGGATTAAGTAACTTTATACCTTAATTTCCAAAATGCTGTTGAGGAGACACATTTTCTGTGGAGCTTTATTCAAGCTTCTAATCTTTTCTCACTAGTGATAGTTAAGGAATTTATCATTGGATAAATATGTAAATGGAATTACCATTTTGTCTGAGCAATCTTCAAGCTTAATGAATGGTAGCATTTCAAGGATATTTTATGATTTCAAATTCTGGTAATTAGTAGAACAGATGATTTTCACTGATTGCCATTAACTGCTGTGGAAACAATTGCAAATTGTGTAGGTGTTGCTTTTTTATGCAACAAATATCAGATCATTACGGGTGTTTTTCCCTTTCTCTTTCTTAAAGAACAAGTGAGGCTTATGACGCAAGAGGCTGAAAAATCAGAGGCCAGGTTCATTACAATGGAAGCTCAGTCCAAATTGAAAATCAAGAAGATTGAAGAGGAGCTGGACAATGTACAGGTACCCCAAATAAAACCCCCTTGTACCTGGTGACGATTAACTGAATATTAATCTGTTTGCCATTTACCTAGAATTAAATTACTTTATCTTATAAAAAAAGGAAAATAGATGGTATGTTATTCCGTGAGTTGTTGAAGCATTGTGGGAACCACATTTTTTTTTTACAGTTAGTTATGTACATTGTAGATTTTTAATCTGGGCTCAACTGTATGAAGGAGTGCTTCCCTACATTTCACAGCTCACTCCATTACGTGTAGAACACCTTTCTGAAGAGTAAGTGACATGGGATAGATGTGAACCTGCAGGAAAATTCAATCATAAAATAGTTGTGGTAGAATGGAGCTGTCAGCAATGGCACATTAAAAGTATAATGCATGCTAAAGTTATTTAGAGAATCATACTGTTCATAAACAGGCCCTTCAGCCCAACTTGCCCACACTGACCAACGAGCCCCATCTACACTAGTCTTACCTGTCTAGAGTCATAAAGCAAAATATTTAATCTGGAATTTGAATGGTGACTATTTTACTGACCAATAGAAATCCCTTGGCTATAATTGACACTAAAGTTATTTCTACCGAGATTGTACCTTCTCGGCAGGAGCTGCTGGAGCTCAAAGATATAGCCGTTGACTTGGAAGAGGAGAACGAACAGTTACACCTGAAAGTGAACTGGCTACAACACGTCGAGGCACAAAATGGTGTGTGTATAGTATGTCTTTAATTGGGTAAGAAGGAACTGGGGATACTGGTTTACACCGAAGATAGACACAAAATGCAGGTCAGGCAGCATCTCTGGAGAAAAGAATAGGTGATGTTTCGGAGAGGTACAGAACAAAGTGGAGCCCGCATCGATGACTCGGGGAGGGTGGAGCTGACAATGGTCCATTGTTGGCTGGGGATGAGGTGATAATGAAGGAATACAAATGGTGAAATTAGCAAGAGGACTAGAGTGGGGGAGAGACAGACAGAGAGAGAGAGAGAGAAATGGAAGGGTTATTTGGTTCGAGATCCTTCATCTCTTGTGTAAGAAGGAACTGCAGTTGCTGGTTTAAACTGAAGATGGACACACAAAGCTGGAATAACTCAGTGGGACAGGCAGCATCTCTGGAATGAAACAATAGGTGACGTTTCGGGTCATGACCCTTCTTCTTTCTCATTATTTAAATGGTGATATGTGTTTTCTTACAGAGGATCTTCAAGCAAAATTGGAAGAATATGAAGAGCAACACCAGAACATGCAAGCAGATTTAGAACAAGCTACCAAGGGACAAACTTCCCAGATTGGGAGAATTTGTGATGCATTTAATTCCTCCATGTACAATCTTAATTCCAAGTGTGTGCATTCTGCACAGATTCAACAGTCTCAAGTATCCTGCTAATTAATATTACATTGTATTTCATGTTGCTTATTCAGATTAATTTTAAATGTATCATTTAAGTAAGTTTTTATTTTGCTCTTTTCTATTCTCATCCTTATTTTTTGGCTTGATTCTTGCATCTGAGGGGTGCTATTTGCTTCCACACCAGATGGTTTCTGTATGCATTATCATACACATTGTACATGGAGAAAGTCTACTGAATTAGCTCGTGTGGTTGGGGAAGCAACAGAGTAGTTGCAGACTTTTTAATCTAGTTTGGGTAATTTTACCTATTAATATTACACGGTCATAAGGAATAATATTAGGTCATTCGGCCCATCAAGTCTACCCCACCATTAAATCATGGCTGATCAATTACTCCCTCCTAACCCCATTCTCCTGCCTTCTCCTCTAACCTCTGACACCTGTACTAATCAAGAATCTATCTATGCCTGAAAAATATCCACTGACTTGGCCTCTACAGCCATCTGTGGCAAAGAATTCCACAGATTCAGCACCTTCTGGCTAAAGAAATGTCACCTCATCTCCTTCCTAAAAGAACATCCTTTAATTCTGATTATCCAGAACTCTAAACATTTTTTGGCAAGACTGATTTCTGTGGTTAGAGCGTGTCCTATGCTTGAGCCGATATTCTCCAGATTTTAGAAGAGTGTAAAGTGAATGGAAGGCGCGGGTGTGGAGAAAGGTGTGTTTGACTGATAGGCTGATAGGATATTTTTACTAATGGGAGAGTCAAGACCTAAAGGGCATACCCTCAGGATAAGGAGCTGCAATAGACAATAGGTGCAGGAGTTGGCCATTCGGCCCTTCCATCCAGCACCGCCATTCAATGTGACCATGTTTGATCATCCCCAATCAGTACCCCGTTCCTGCCTTCTCCCTATATCCCCTGACTCCGCTATCTTTAAGAACTCTTTCTAGCTCGCTCCTGAAAGTATCCAGGGAACCGGCCACCACCTCCCTCAGAGGCAGAGAATTCCACAGACTCACAACTCTCTGTGTGAAAAAGTGTTTCCTCGTCTCTGTTCTAAATGGCTTACCCCTTATTCTTAAACTGTGGCCCCTGGTTCTGGACTCCCCCAACATCGGGAACATGTTTCCTGCCTCTAGTGTGTCCAAACCATTAATAATCTTATATGTTTCAATAAGATCTGCTCCCATCCTTCTAAACTCCAGAGTATTCAACCTAGCCGCTCCATTCTCTCAGCATTTGACAGTCCCGCCATCCCGGGAATTAACCTTGTAAACCTACGCTGCACTCCCTCAATAGCAAGAGTGGACTCCTCAAATTAGGGGACCAAAACTGGACACAGTTCTCCAGGTGTGGTCTCACTAGGGCCCTAAACGATTGCAGAAAGACCTCTGCTCCTATACTCAACTACTCTTGTTGTGAAGGCAAACATGACATTTGCTTTCTTCACTGCCTGCTGTACTTGCATGCTTACTTTCATTGACTGATGAGCAAGGACCCCCGGATCCCGTTGTACTTTCCCTTTTCCCCACTTGACATCATTTAGATAATAATCTGCCTTCCTGTTTTTGCTACCAAAGTGGATAACCTCACATTTATCCACATTAAACTGCATCTGCCATGCATCTGCCCACTCACCCAAACTGTCCAAGTCACCCTGAATTCTCATAGCATCCTCCTTACAATTTACACTGTCACCCAGCTTTGTGTCATCTGCAAATTTGCTAATGTTACTTTGAATCCCTTCATCTAAATCATTCATGTATATTGTAAATAGCTGCACAGAACTTTGCAGTACCCCATTAGTCACTGCCTGCCATTCTGAAAGGGTAACGTTAATCCCTACTCTTTGTTACCTGTCTGCCAACCAATTTTCTACCCATGTCAACACTCTAGCCCCAATACCATGTGCCCTAATTTTCCCCACTAATCTCCTATCAAATTTGACCCTTTCTAATGGTTTCTGAAAGTCCAGGTACACTACATCCACTGGCTCTTCCTTGTCCATTTTCCTAGTTACATCCTCAAAAAATTCCTGAAGATTAGTGAAGCATGATTTCCCTTTCGTAAATCCCTAACTTGGACCGATCCTGTTACTGCTATCCAAATATGCCGCTATTTCATCTTTGACTCCAGCATCTTCCCCACCATCAATGTCAGGTTAACTGGTCTATAATTCCCTGTTTTCTCTCTCCCGCCTTTCTTATAAAATGGGATAACATTAGCTACCCTCTAATACAGTGATTCCCAACCTGGGGCCATATGGCAAATTTCAGGGGGGGACACAGAAAGATTTTGGGATTTAGGGGGCCACAGAAAGATTTTGGGATGTAGGGGGCCACAGGTTCAATGAAGGGGGCCACAGAGCTACCACCCTGTTGCCTCCTAAATTTAACTTCTAATAAATTTAAATCTATGTAGTTGAAATATTTTTGATGTTTTTGGAATAGAATAAAAGAGAATATATGTGTAATTAATACACACTGATATTTTTATGGAAGGTATTATAAAATTAAGTAATTTTTTTCTGCTAATAATGTCAGGGGGGGGGCACAGAAAAATTAAACGATCCCAAGAGGGCCATGAGCTAAAACAGGTTGGGAACCACTGCTCTAATCCACAGCAACTGATCCTGAATCTATAGAACATTGGAAAATTAACACCAATGTGTCCATGATTTCAAGAGCCACTTTCTAATGTACGCTGGGTTGCAGACCATCAGGCCCGGGGGTTCTACCTGTAACAATAGGATTGTTTATTTAAGTACTGTTGTACGGGGGACTGGTTTGGAGGTGACACCGGGGGCGCAGCCCAGTTCGGATGATGACTGCACAAAGACAATAAAGTTCAAGTAAGCAAGACTGCTTTAATCGTCCATTATGTATAGTCCAGATAGAGACAGAACATAATGAAACATGGTGGCAGCGGTGGACGTCGAAAATTGTCAGAATTAACTAGAAAAGTGAAAGTTTAGCTAGCTAGCAGCAGGCTAACGTTAGCCTTACAGAAGCCGGCAAAGAAGAAAATGCAGTTGAACAATTGAAGCCAGTAGCTTGTTTTCAGTGGGCCCGTAGCCAACAGCACACCCCAGAAACAACAAGCTGTACCGACTAGAGTTTCAAGTGGTTGACCAGAGTAGCAGAATCCCTGTACTGGGCAGAAAAGCCAGCGAGGCAATGAAGTTGATCAAAGTACAGTACGAGAATATTCTGGCTATAGACAACATAGTGAAGAAAGAGCCGAGCCCAGTGACAAAGGGAGAAAGTGGCAAACATATGACCATGGACAAAATAAATGAAGAGTTTGAGGATGTGTTCACCGGAGATGGCTGCATGGAGGGTGAATATAGAATAGAGATAGATGACAGAGTACCGCCAGTGAAACTGCCAAAGCGCAGAGTGCCTGTAGCTATGATGACACCTCTACAAGAGGAACTCAAAGATCTAGAGAGAAGAGGGATAATCACACCAGTGGAACGCAGCACTGACTGGATCAGTAGCATGGTCGCAGTGAGAAAACCTAATGGGAAGCTGAGGATCTGTATAGACCCAAAGCCTCTGAATCGGGCACTAAAAAGAAGTCACTATCCACTCCCAATTATAGATGACATCCTGCCGGAGATGTCAAAGGCAAAAGTATTCACAGTCTGCGACGTGAAGCAAGGCTTCTGGCACGTCAAACTAGAGGAAGAGTCGAGCTTCCTTACCACATTCGCCACCCCATTTGGTCGCTTCCGCTGGCTAAGGATGCCGATGGGAATAAGCCCAGCACCTGAAGTGTTCCAAAGAAAGCTCATGCAGGCCCTGGAGGGCCTCCCAGGAGTCTGCGTCATAGCAGATGATGTGTTAATCACGGGGGAAGGAGCAACACAAGAGGAGGCAGGAAAGGACCACGACGAGAAAGTCAGACGCTTTCTAACCAGGTGCAGAGAGCGCAACATCAAGCTGAACGCGGACAAATTCAAGCTCAGACAAAAAGAGGTACCCTACATAGGTCATCTGCTCACGGCCAAGGGACTGAGGGTTGACCCGGAGAAAGTACGGGCAATCAGAGAGATGCCAAGGCCAACGGACGTGAAAGGGGTACAGAGATTAGTTGGGATGGTCAACTATCTGTCTAAGTTCTATGACCACCTTTCAGATGACTCTGAGATTCTGAGACAACTCACGCGCAAGGAGAACATGTGGGAATGGACGGACATCCAAGAAGGGGCGTTTCAAAGACTGAAATTCAAAATCGCTAAAGCACCAGTTCTACAGTACTACAACAAGGAAAAGGAGTTGACACTTCAGTGTGATGCATCTGACACGGGACTGGGGACCGACCGCCCTGACACAGAAAGGTAAACCGGTAGCATTTGGTAGTAGGGCACTCACACCAACTGAAAGGGGCTATGCCCAAATAGAGAAAGAATGCTTAGCCATAGTGTTTGGGATGGAAAAGTTCCATCAGTATACTTATGGTAGAGAGGTCACAGTACAAAGCGACCACAAGCCTCTAGAAAATATACACAGAAAGCCATTACTTAGTGCACCTAAGAGACTGCAGAGAATGCTACTCAGGCTGCAGCAGTATGATATCAGTGTGACCTATGTTCCAGGCAGGGACATGCTACTTGCAGACACGCTGAGTAGAGCATACTTACCAGAGAGCACTAAGGGAGAGGGTGAGACAGATATAGAGACTGTGAACATGGTCAGCTACCTACCCATTTCAGCAGAGAGGCTGAGTGCCATCAGGGATGCAACACAAGATGACACAAAGTTACAGAGTGTGGCAAACAGAATACTGGCAGGGTGGCCCAAGAGAAAAAAGGACTTACCAAGTGACATCAGGCACTACCACACTTTCCAAGATGAACTGAGTTTCCAGGACGGCATAGTGTTCCGAGGAGACAGAGCCGTGATACCTGATGCACTCAGGGTGGACATCACTCACAGGATCCACTCCTCTCACCTGGGAGTAGAAGGATGTCTGAGGCAAGCGAGGGAGTGTGTATACTGGCTTGGAATGAACGAGGAGATCAAGACCTTCATCGCCAAATGTGACATATGTAGGTCAGTGGACCCAAAGCAACAAAGAGAGACACTACATCCACATGACATGGCCAGCAGACCCTGGGCCAAGGTAGGAACGGACCTTTTCTCCTTTCACAATAAAGACTATCTGATAACAGTAGATTATTATTCAAACTTTTGGGAGGTCGATTATCTACCTGACACTAAGAGCAACACAGTGATCAAAAAACTCAAGGCCCACTTTGCCCGACAGGGGATTCCTGACATTGTTATCTCGGATAACGGACCCCAGTATGCATCACAAGAGTTTCAGCACTTCAGCCAGAAGTGGGGCTTTGAACACAGGACATCGTCGCCAGGATACCCGCAGAGTAATGGGAAGGCGGAGTCAGCGGTAAAGACAGCCAAGCGCCTGATGCTGAAGGCTGCAGCAGCGAGACAGGATCCGTACTTGGCAATGCTGGATCATCGCAACACACCGAGCCAGGGCCTCAACACAAGCCCGGCACAGAGACTCCTAAGCAGGAGGACCAGGACCCTGCTTCCCACAAAGGACACTCTGCTGAAGCCAGAGGTGACACACGACGAACAGGGACTTAAATACAACAGACAGAGACAGGAAAAGTACTACAACCGCACAGCAAAAGACATGGACACTCTGAAAAGAGAGGACAGTGTGAGAGTACAGCCCTGTGACACACACAAGGGCTGGAGACCAGCGAGAGTGGTCCAACAGGTGAGCCAGAGATCGTATGAGGTGGAGTTAGAGTCAGGAGGTGTTCTGAGACGAAATCGTCGCCACCTCAGACACAATCTCACCACGCTCACACCAACACAAAACGCACCCACACCAACAGTGACTGAGGCGGCCATACCGCCAGATGGCCCAGCAGAGAACCAAGACACGGTCACCAGGTCAGGTCGACAAGTTGTCACCACGGTCACCAGGTCAGGTCGACAAGTTGTCAGACCCCGCTACCTGACAGACTATACTCAGTGATTAGAGTATGGACTATGGAAAGAAAAAGAAATGAAAATGTGTTGTTTATGCACTTGTTGGAAAACGGATGTTTTGAACTGTTGATTTATTATTGCTTATGTTGTTAAATCTGTCTTAAATGAGCAGAGCATATGGTACAAGTGTTGCACATAATACCTAAGGGAAAGAGACTAACTTGAAAAAAGAAAAAGAAAGATGTAACAATATGATTGTTTATTTAAGTACTGTTGTACGGGGGACTGGTTTAGAGGTGACACCGGGGGCGCGGCCCAGTTCGGAGGATGACTGCACAAAGACAATAAAGTTCAAGTAAGCAAGACTGCTTTAATCGTCCATTATGTATAGTCCAGATAGAGACAGAACATAATGAAACAATCTGGATGAGGGAATTGAAGGCAATATCTCCAAGTTTGCGGATGACACTAAGCTGGGGGGCAGTGTTAGCTGTGAGGAGGATGCTAGGAGACTGCAAGGTGACTTGGATAGGCTGGGTGAGTGGGCAAATGTTTGGCAGATGCAGTATAATGTGGATAAATGTGAGGTTATCCATTTTGGTGGCAAAAACAGGAAAGCAGACTATTATCTAAATGGTGGCCGACTAGGAAAAGGGGAGATGCAGCGAGACCTGGGTGTCATGGTACACCAGTCATTGAAAGTGGGCATGCAGGTGCAGCAGGCAGTGAAGAAAGCGAATGGTATGTTAGCTTTCATAGCAAAAGGATTTGAGTATAGGAGCAGGGAGGTTCTACTGCAGTTGTACAGGGTCTTGGTGAGACCACACCTGGAGTATTGCGTACAGTTTTGGTCTCCAAATCTGAGGAAGGACATTATTGCCATAGAGGGAGTGCAGAGAAGGTTCACCAGACTGATTCCTGGGATGTCAGGACTGTCTTATGAAGAAAGACTGGATAGACTTGGTTTATACTCTCTAGAATTTAGGAGATTGAGAGGGGATCTTATAGAAACTTACAAAATTCTTAAGGGGTTGGACAGGCTAGATGCAGGAAGATTGCTCCCGATGTTGGGGAAGTCCAGGACAAGGGGTCACAGCTTAAGGATAAGGGGGAAATCCTTTGAAACCGAGATGAGAAGAACTTTTTTCACACAGAGAGTGGTGAATCTCTGGAACTCCTTGCCACAGAGGGTAGTTGCGGCCAGTTCATTGGCTATATTTAAGAGGGAGTTAGATGTGGCCCTTGTGGCTAAGGGGATCAGAGGGTATGGAGAGAAGGCAGGTACGGGATACTGAGTTGGATGATCAGCCATGATCATATTGAATGGCGGTGCAGGCTCGAAGGGCCGAATGGCCTACTCCTGCACCTAATTTCTATGTTTCTATGTTTCTATATTATTATACTTAATATACACATGCATTGTGCAAAAAATAATTTTGATTATCTTGAGTGGATGTTTCTAGATTAATTTATGGAAATTAAACATTAAATTCCTTCCATCTGACATAAATTCATGACAGTGAGATTTAAAAATCATGTTATATTGTGAATTCTTGTGTTAATGGGATTAGTTTGTTATTTGGATACTTAGGCGATTTAAATAAAACATCCTTTTCTTAAGAAATTGAATCTACAGGACATTCTTAATGGGAAAGTGGTGGGCAGAAAGGCATGTCATGTGTAGTTTGAAGAGCAGAAACTTGTAGTTTACAATGCCAAAATTGAAAACTTGAGGAAAAACAAGATGTACAGAGCTGCTTATTGGCTACAATCTGAGGAGTATGATGATGCTACTGGTTATGGCATGCCAATGTACCAACTAGCAACTGATCTTCTCCATAAAGACCTGGTCTATTGCTAGAAATTGTAATTTATTTACCTATCTGTTACGGACTTACAGCATATAATACAATAATATTAAAGTTCTGATCTTGAAAGTATCACATTTTTGAATTTTCAAGGCAGTCTCGGTGTTTATTACTATTTCCGTCACAACGGTCAATTTTGTAATTAGCTACAATTAGGTAATTAACTAATTACATGCTTTAATTTCAGGTCATCCAAGTAAGATATTTTATATTTGTTTCAGAATGCTTCAATGTATAATAACTGAAAATTTCATTCAGTTCTCTTAATTTTTAAGAAAGTTATGGGCTTTTGACTGTCCTTAATCACAGCTTTTGTGTTAAGTCAATGGAAAAGCAATATGGAACGAAATGCAAATTTCCGAGTATGAAAATGGCCATAACGGTTTTAATACTGAAGATATGAAAGTGAATTAGGTGTCAAATTAAACATTTTATGCTATATCTGCTGCGATAAATTGCAGACTTGATTTTTTCAATCTCAACATTTTGTAAAATTGCTAGGAACTCTCCCCCGAATTGTCATGTTACTCACGACACGTGACTCATTGATAATTATTTATTTATATTTCTACGAACAATTTTCCCAATTGGGCCCCGCACCTCCTAAGTTCAGCCCTGGTGGTGAGGACACATCTGGAGTATTGTGTACAGTTTTGGTCTCCAAATTTGAGGAAAGTCATCCTTGTGATTGAGGCAGTGCAGCGTAGGTTCACGAGATTGATCCCTGGGATGGCGGGACTGTCATATGAGGAAAGATTGAAAAGACTAGGCTTGTATTCACTGGAGTTTAGAACGATGAGGGGAGATCTTATAGAAACATATAACATTATAAAAGGACAGGACAAGCTAGATGCAGGAAATATTTTCCCAATGTTGGGCGAGTCCAGAACCAGGGGCCACAGTCTTAGAATAAAGGGGAGGTCATTTAAGACTGAGGTGAGAAAAAACTTTTTCACCCAGAGAGTTGTGAATGTGTGGAATTCCCCGCCACAGAGGGCAGTGGCGGCCAAATCACTGGATGGATTTAAGTTAGAGTTAGATAGATCTCTAGGGGCGAGTGGAGTCAAGGGATATGGGGAGAAGGCAGGCACGGGTTATTGATAGGGGACGATCAGCCATGATCACAATGAATGGCGGTGCTGGCTCGAAGGGCCGAATGGTCTCCTCCTGCACCTATTGTCTATGTTTCTATGTCAATTATATTAGCGCAGCCCCGACCCCAGGCCCAGTCACCGGCTCCCGGGTGCGAGGCCGCGGCCTGGACCCCGCCCCGCCCGCCCTGATCCACCGGGGCCTCTCACCGCGTCAGGCCCGGCCCGGCCCGGCTACTCACTCACGGCTCATCCCGCCCGCCCTGATCCACCGGGGCCTCTCACCGCGTCAGGCCCGGCCCGGCCCGGCTACTCACTCACGGCTCATCCCGCCCGTTGCCCCGGAGACCGAGACAGAGAGAGACCGCGCGGCGCAGCGGGGTGGGGGGCTCAGCCCGGAAATGACGTCGCTGCCCCCGGCCCGTTGCCCCGCAGGCTGCCAGGTCGAGCAGCGGGGCGGCCTCAGCCGGAAATGACGTCACGGCCAAAGATGGAGCCGACCCGCACTGGACGGTGAGTGAGTGAGGGAGAGAGAAAGAAAGGGAGGGAGGGAGAGAGAGAGAGAGAGATCTGAGTGGTGGGAGGCTGAGAGCGACAGGAATAAGGGCAGAGGGTCAGGGAGGGAGTGGGAGGCTGGGGGTTAGAAAAGGGTTTAAGTGAGTAACGAGGGGAACAGGGAGCAAAGGTGGGGGGGAGGGATTCAAGGGGGAGTGGGTTTGGTGCCGAGGGGGATCAATGGGGGGGGGGGGGGGCAGGGAACTAGGGGGAGAGAGAGGGGTCAAGGAAGGGGTAGGAAGCCTGGTGGGGTTCACACTGTTTGGGGTGAGGAGGAGGGGGGAGGGATCAAAGGGGGGTGAGGAGCAGGAGGCGGCAGAGGTAAGGGGTTGGGAGCCACAGGGAGGAGGTCACATTGTTTGGGGGTGGGGAGGGAGTTGCAGTTTAGGAAGTCAAACCAGGGCAGGATCTTCACTGTGAATGGTGGGGCACTGGGGAAATAGGCAATAGGTGCATGGGTAGACCATTCGGTCCTTTGAGCCAGCTGATCATCCCGAATCAGTACCCCGTTCCTGCCTTCTCCCCATATCCCTTGACTCCGCAATCTTTGAGAGCCCTACCTAGCTGCCTCTGAGGCAGAGAATTCCACAGATTCACAACTCTTTGTGAGAAAAAGTGTTTCCTCGTCTCTGTTCTAAATGGATTACCCGTTATTCTTAAACTAGCCCCTGGTTCTGGACTCCCCCAACATCGGGAACATGTGCCCTGCTTCTAGCGTCCAAACCCTTAACAATCTTAAGCTTCAATAAGATACCCTCTCATCCTTCTAAACTCCAGAGTGTACAAGCCCAGCCGCTCAATTCTCTCAGCATATGACAGTCCCTCCCATCCTGGGAATTAACCTTGTAAACCTACGCTGCTCTCCCTCAATAACAAGAATGTCCTTCCTCAAATTAGGGGACCAAAACTGCACACAATACTCCAGGTGTGGTCTCACTACGACTGTATAACTCTGAGCCTTGCGGATTATGTGGAGCCGAGGGATCTAGGAGTGTGGGTACATGTTGGGCCGAAGGGCTTTCCTCCAACGCTGTATCACTCTAACACAAAGTGCTGGAGTAACTCAGCGGGTCAGGCAGCATCTGGAGAGAAGATAGACACAAAGTGCTGGAGTAACTCAGCGGGTCAGGCAGCATCTGTGGAGAAGATAGACACAAAGTGCTGGAGTAACTCAGCGGGTCAGGCAGCATCTGTGGAGAGAGGAATGGTTGGCGTTTTGGGTCATCACCCTTCTTTGGTTTAGTTTAGTTTAGAGATGCAGCGTGGAAACAACAGGTATTTTGGCCCATGGAGTCCGCGCCCCCAGCGATCACCCCGTACACTAGCACTATCCCACGCACATTAGGGACAATTTTGCAGTTTTGCGCAGGCCGATTAATCTACAACCCTGAACGTCTTTGAAATGTTGGAGGAAACCGGAACACCCAGAGTAAAAATCCATGCAGGTCAAGGGGAGAACGTACAATCTCCGCACAGGCAGCACCCATAGTCAGGATCGACCCCGGGTCTCTGGCGGTGATGCGGCAACAGTACCGCTGAGCCAGTGTGCTGTGCAGAATTATATAACGGTTTCCTCCGCCATAAACACACTCAATATGCGCTAGTAATGTCCTGTTTGCCAGCTTGTTGACCCTCTGTGTTCCCCTCCTGCAGGGTTTAGGAGCAGTTGCTGTGGAAGGAGAGACATGGACGTGAGCGGCTATTGAGGGCGGCCAGGGTGCCGGTGAGCCCCCACCCCCGCTCGGTGTGTGGGCTGAGCTTCGAGGGCTGATCTTCGATGAAGGACCACATGACGGGACACCACAAGGAGAAGCGTTATGAGTGCGACGTGTGTGGCAAGGTCTGGCAGAGACCGGGCCAGTTGGAGGTCCACCGGCGGGTGCACACAGGAGAACCCCCCTTCAACTGCTCAGAGTGCGACAAGACTTTCAAGACGACGAGTGACCTGAATGTCCATCGGCAAGTGCACACGGGCGTGGAGCCCCATGGCTGCTCCACATGCGGCAAGAGCTTTACACATTTGTCGCGGCTGCGCGACCACCTGCGGGTGCACAGCAGTGAGCGGCCCTTCACCTGCTCCGACTGCGGCAAAGGCTTCAAGTTGTCTAAGGGCCTGAAGATGCACTGGCGGGTGCATACTGGGGAGCGGCCCTTCACCTGCAGCGACTGTGGCAAGGGCTTCACCCAATCCAGCAACCTGCTGGTGCACCAGCGCACCCACACCGGAGAGCGCCCCTACATCTGCGCCCAGTGCGGCAAGGGTTTCACCCACTCCGGCAACCTGCTAAAGCACCAGCGCATCCACACCGGCGAGCGCCCCTACACCTGTGCCGAATGTGGCAAGGGTTTCACCCAGTCCAGCAGCCTGCTGATGCACCAGCGGGTGCACGCCGGCAACCGTCCCGTCCCCAGCCCAGTGTGTGGGGGAAGCTTTGCCATGGCCTCCCACGCCCTTTGCCACGTTTGTTCAAGCAGGTGCTTAGCGCTGCGGACCGCCCGTTCAGCCAGACCATTGCTTTGCGGGTACTCCGGGCTGCTAGTGAAATGATTAAAGTTCCACTTTGTGGCAAATGCTCGAAACTCGGCGCTGGTGAACTGGCGACCGTTGTCTGTCTGCAGCCGGACAGGGGAACCAAACGTGGCAAAGTGGCGGCGAAGCTTGCTGATCACCATCTCGGAGGTGATGGCAGGGAGGAGGTCCACCTCGAACCAATTCGAGTAAGAGTCTACTAGCACAAGGTATTGCTTCCCACGCCAGTCGAAAATGTCGGCAGCCAGAGAAGACCAGGGCATGTCAGGTGCAGGCTGCTGCAAAAGTGGCTGTCTTTGCTGATGCGGGGCAAGCGAGTGACAGTCCGGACAGGAATCCACCCTGGCCTGGATGTATTTAGCCATGGCCGGCCAGTAGTACTGTTCCTGGGCATGTGAGATGGTGGCATCTGCCCCGGGATGACCCATGTGGGCGGCATCAAAATACAAGCCACGCAGCGATTCCGGGATGACAACTTTGTGTCCTTTGATAATAATACCGTCACGGAGGACTAACTCATCGCGGACCAAAAAATAGGGGTGGACGCTGGCAGGCAACGAATTCCGCTTGGTGGGCCACCCGCGCTTGATGACAGCAGCAAGCTGCTGCAGGTGTAGTTCGCTCATGGGCGGATTCATGGGTGATTATAGAACTCATTTTAGCAACCTGCCCCCGCCATCTTGTTCCGCCATCTTGCTTCCGGCCAAAGATCACTTCTTTGTTTCCGCAGCGGGGAGAGGGAGTGTGGGGCCCGGGGAGAGGGGGTGTGGGGCCCGGGGAGAGGGGGGGTGGGGCACAGGGGAGAGGGGGGGTGGGCAAGGGAGAGGGGAGGTGTGGGGCAAGGGGAGAGGGGGTGTGGGGAAGGGGAGAGGGGGTGTGGGGACGGGGAGAGGGGAGTGTGGGGGCCAGGGGAGAGGGGTGTGGTCGGGGAGAGGGGGGGGGGGCCTGGGGAGAGGGAGTGTGGGGCCGGGGAGGGGGGGTGGGGCCAGGGAGAGGAGGGGTGGGGGGCCGGGGAGAGGGGGTGTGGGGCCGGGGAGAGGGGGGGTGTGGGGCGGGGAGAGGGAGGGGGTGTGGGGCCGGGGGATGGAGGGAGTGTGTGGCCCGGGGAGATGGAGTGTGGGGACAGGGGCGAGGGGGTGTGGGGCCGGGGAAGAGGGGGTGTGGGGCCGGGAGAGGGGGTGTGTGGGACGGGGAATGTGGGGCCCGGGGATGTGTGGGGACCGGGGAGAGGGGGTGGGGGGGGAACGGGGACAGTTGGGTGAACGGGGAGAGGGAGTGTGGCCGGGGATGGAGATGAGTGTGGTGCCCGGGGAGAGGGGTGTGTGGGGCCGGGGAGAGGGAGTGTGGTGAAAGGGGAGAGGGGAACATTGTGGGGCCCGGGGAAGAGGGAGTGTGGGGCCAGGGTAGAGGGGGTGTGGGGCCGGGGTGAAGGGGTGTGGGGCCCTGGGAAGAGGGGTGTGGGCCGGGGAGAGGGAGTGTGGGGCCTGGGGAGAGGGAGTGTGGGCCCGGTGAGAGGGAGTGTGGGGCCGGGGAGAGGGAGTGTGGGGCCCGGGGAGAGGGGGTGTGGGGCCCGGGGAGAGGGAGTGGGGCCGGGGAGAGGGGAGTGTGGGGCCCGGGGAGAGGGGGTGTGGGGCCCGGGGAGAGGGAGTGTGGGGCCGGGGAGAGAGGGAGGGGGCCCGGGGGAGAGGGGGTGTGTGGGGAACGGGGAGAGGGAGTGGGGCCGGGGAGAGGGGGTGTGGGCCCGGGGAGGGGGGTGTGGGGCCCGGGGAGAGGGGGTGTGGGGCCCGGGGAGAGGGAGTGTGGGGGCCGGGGAGAGGGAGTGTGGGGCCCGGGAGAGGGGGGTGTGGGGCCGGGGGAGAGAGGGGGTGTGGGGCCCGGGGAGAGGGAGTGGGGCCCGGGGAGAGGGGTGTGGGGCCGGGGAGAGGGAGTGGGGCCGGGGAGAGGGGGTGTGGGGCCAGGGGAGAGGGAGTGTGGGGCCCGGGGAGAGGGAGTGTGGGGCCGGGGAGAGAGGGTGTGGGGCCCGGGGAGAGGGTGTGGGACCCGGGGAGAGGGAGTGGCAGGGAAGGGAGGGGGGGGAGAGGAGGGGCCGGGGAGGGGGGTGGGGCCCGGGGAGAGGGGAGGTGGGGCCCGTGGAGAGGAGTGTGGGGCCGGGGAGAGGGATTGTGGGGCCCGGGGAGAGGGGGTGTGGGGCCGGGGAGAGGGAGTTTGGGGCCCGGTGAGAGGGAGTGTGGGGCCCGGGGCAGCGGGAGAGGGAGTGTGGGGCCCGGGGCAGCGGGAGAGGGAGTGTGGGGCCCGGGGAGAGGGAGTTTGGGGCCCGGGGAGAGGGAGTTTGGGGCCCGGGGAGAGGGGGTGTGGGGCCCGGGGAGAGGGAGTTTGGGGCCCGGGGAGAGGGAGTGTGGGGCCCGGGGCAGCGGGAGAGGGAGTGTGGGGCCCGGGGCAGCGGGAGAGGGGGTGTGGGGCCCGGGGAGAGGGAGTGTGGGGCCCGGGGAGAGGGGAGAGGGGCATCGGAGGGGGGGAGACATTGTAGTGTGGGGGCAGGCGAGGGAGTGCCGGGGGGGGGGGGAGAGAGGGGATAAAGCCTAGTGTGTGTGAAGTTGGGGGGAGGTTTACAATGTTTCTTATTTAATGTCCCTTGTCTAGTCTGAAATAAAGTTCATCATTGGATCAGAAGAAATATAATTGTGTGTGTTATATGATTATATACATTTATATCACATTCATGTATGTGTGTTTATAAACATTTTATTCTTTAACAAGAATTAACAGAATTATGAACTAACAGAATTATGAATCTAACCCTATATCACGCACAAAAACTTTCCCCGCAATGTCAATTACCCTGCGAGTCGGGTCGGGTCGGGTCGGTTCCGGTTACTACAAAATCAACTCAAACACTGCTTGTGAGCCATTTAAAATAAATGATTTAAAAAACATTAAAAAAGACAATTACCAGTCAAATTTTATTCTTGACAAGAAGTATGAACTGACAGATTTATGAATCTAACCCTATACCACACACACAAACTGTTGCCCAGCAACATTGATTACACTGCGAGTCGGGTCGGGTCAGGTAGGCTCCGGTTACTAAAATGGGCGGGAAAAATGCCCAGGATCCCCTCCGTAGCTACTACACGTCAGCCCATTGCATTTCGCAGGAGTAGCCCATCTTGCTCTGCTCTAAGATCTTTGACTGTGCCTATAACCAAAGATCTTAGAGAGCTGCTCTAAGATCTTTGCTACAACTCCCATGAGGCCCCGGGGAGTGGTTCCCGTATTGATCGCTTGTACGTTTCCAAGGCCGATGTCTCTTGTGTATCGGCGGCCTCCATGCGGCTGGTGCCACCGCTGCCTGGTGCGAGTGGACTTTATCCCTGCACGCACACAGGCAGGACCATGTATTAGCATTTTAACAACCAGCTGCTGATGGATCGCCGACTGCGGGATTCGTTCAGGCAGTTCTGGGTGAAGTGGAGAGAGCGCAGGGGCGTTTCCTTTCCCTAAGGCAGTGGTGGGACGTGGGGAAGGTCTACGTCCGTCTGTTTTGCCAGGACTATGCGAGGGGGTCGACCAAAGGGCGGGACTCCGAGATCAGACGGCTTGAGAGAGAGTTGCTCGACCCGGAGGCTCGCCTGGATCGGACTGGTGTGGTACATGGACAGGTAATGACAGGGCAGGTACATGGACAGGTAATGACACAGGGCAGGTACATGGACAGGTGTTGACACAGGGCAGGTACATGGACAGGTGTTGACACAGGGCAGGTACATGGACAGGTGTTGACACAGGGCGGGTACATGGACAGGTGTTGACACAGGGCAGGTACATGGACAGGTAATGACACAGGGCAGGTACATGGACAGGTAATGACACAGGGCAGATACATGGAGAGGTGTTGACACAGGGCAGGTACATGGACAGGTACATACACAGGGCAGGTACATGGACAGGTGTTGACACAGTGCAGGTACATGGACAGGTAATGACAGCAGGGTGCTCCAGCTCCACCTGCTATGAACTGATCCCTCGTGCAGCCGCTGGGCTCTGGAGGGGTGGGAGTTGTGCTCTTTGCTCTGAGCTCACTTTGTTCCTCAGCGGCCACAACAGACATCAAGGAGAGAACATCGCCAGCTTGCACAACCAGATCACTGCCTGTGACACCATCCTGTAGGTAGGTGGGTGCGGGCACAGCCTCCGAGGCACTGCCACAGTGATACTGGCAGGGTTGTGGCTAGCGACTCCACTGGCTGCTCTTGTGAGGAGGTCCATGAGGATGTTGCCAGGACTAGAGGGTGTGATCTGTGGGGAGAGGTTGAGTAGACTGGGTCTCCATTCCATGGAGCGCAGGAGGAAGAGGGGAGATGTTATAGAAATGTCCAAAATCATGAGAGGAATAGATCGGGTAGACGCACAGGCCAACAATGTCCTATCTACCCTAGCCCCACTTGCCTGCGCTTGGTCCATAACCCTCCATTTAGAACAAAGACGTGGAAACATTTTTTCTCACAGAGTGGTGAGTCTGTGGAATTCTCTGCCTCAGAGGGCGGTGGAGGCCACTCATTTCAAACCCCGACCCACCCTAAACCTACCCACCCAGCCCTGACTCCAACATCATGACCACGTGAGTGGCTGGACAGTGCCACCCACTACCCACCCACTCCCGACCCACCCCCTCACCCACCCAGTATCCCGTTCTTACCTTCTCCCCAGATCCCTTGACTCCGCTATCTTTAAGAGCCCTATCTAGCTCTCTCTTGAAAGTTTCCAGAGAACCGGCCTCCACCACCCTCTGAGGCAGAGAATTCCACAGACTCACACCTCTCAGGGTGAAAAAGTGTTTCCTCATCTCCGTTCAAAATGGCTTACCCCTTATTCTTAAATTGTGGCCCCTGGTTCTGGACTCCCCCAACATTGGGAACATGTTTCCTGCCTCCAATTCCCTAACAATCTTAAATGTTTCAATAAGATTCCCTCTCACCCTTCCAGAGTGTACAAGCCCAGCCGCTCCATTCTATCAACATATGACAGTCCCGCTATCCCTGGAATTAACCTCGTGAACCTACACTGCACTCCAACCTCTCCCTACAGCTCACACCCTCTACTATTTTCAAGAGAGAGCTAGATAGGGCTCTTAAAAATAGCGGAGTCAGGGGATATGGGGAGAAGGCAGGAACGGGGTACTGATTGGGGATGATCAGCCATGATCACATTGAATGGTGCTGCTGGCTTGAAGGGCCGAATGGCCTGCTCCACTCTCTGTGTCTCTGTCTATCCTGTACAACAGGTGAGACACAGGTACGGCCTCTCTCTATCACTGACCAATACCAGGTTGGAAATACAGGTGTGGCATCTCTCTCTCTGTAACTTCTCTACAATGGAGGCACGGTGTAGCAGCGGGTAGTGCAGAATGTCATCAGTTGCTACCCATTGGTTGGCGTTCGCGGGGTAAAGGTCAAGGGATCAGCACTCCACTGCAAAGGGTTGACTGTTCTGCTTGTCGTTTGTGCAAGCCGTTTCGATGATCAGGGAGTTTATTCTGCAGAAGATCTATTCATTTCGCAAACCCATGACCAACTTCCAGGTTCCTCAGAACGCACTGTTGAAATACAGGTATGGCACCTCTGTGTGTGTGTGTGTGTGTCTGTCTGTCTGTCCGTACAAAAGGTGAGATATAGGTACGGCCTCTCTCTGTCCCCGTCAGGTAACAGAACTGAGGTACAGGTAAGTCATCTCCCTATCTTAAAGGATTGTTAAGGGCTTGGACACGCTAGAGGCAAGAAACATGTTCTCAATGTTGGGGGAGTCCATAAGCAGGAGCCACAGTTTAAGAATAAGTGGTAAGCCATTTAGAACGAAGACGAGGAAACACTTTTTCTCACAGAGAGTGGTGAGTGTGTGGAATTCTCTGCCCCAGAGGGCAGTGGAACCAGGTTCTCTGAATGCTTTCAAGAGAGAGCGAGATAGGGCTCTTAAAAATAGCGAAGTCAGTGGATACGGGGAGAAGGGGGTACTGATTGGGGATGATCAGCCATGATCACATTGAATGGCGGTGCTGGTTCGAAGGGCCAAATGGCCTACTCCTGCATCTATTGTCTATTGTCTATTGTCTGCCCCATACAAGATGTGATATACAGGTGCCACATCTCTCATATTCCCCCTCGACTCCATCCAAGGACCCAAACAGCCTTTCCAGGTGAGGCAGAGGTTCACCTGCACCTCCTCCAACCTCATCTACTGTATCCGCTGTTCCAGGTGTCAACTTCTCTATGTCGGCGAGATCAAGCGCAGACTCGGCGATCGTTTCGCTGAACACCTCCGCTCAGTCCACCTAAACCTACCTGATATATCGTTGGCTCAGCACTTCAACTCCCCCTCCCATTCCCAATCTGACCTTTCTGTCCTGGGCCTCCTCCATGTCAGAGTGAGGCCCAGCGCAAATTGGAGGAACAGCCCCTCGTATTTCGCTTGGGTAGTTTACACTCCACCGGTATGAACATTGACTTCTCTAACTTCAGATAGCCCTTGCTTTCCCTCTCTCTCCATCCCCTCCCCCTTCCCAGTTCTCCCACTAGTCTTTCTGTCTCCCACTACATTCTATCTCTGTCCCACCCCCTCCCCTGACATCAGCCTGAAGAAAGGTCTAGACCCGAAACGTCACCCATTCATTCTCTCAAGAGATGCTGCCTCACCCTCACTGAGTTAGTCCAGCATTTTGTGTCTGCCACATCTCTCTATCCCTGTCACGAGAACTGAGGTACAGGTAAGTTATCTCTCCGTCCCTGTCCTGTACCTGGCTGAAATACAGGTGCTGCCTCTCTGTCCCTGTCCCATATCAGGACTGAGGTACAGGTGACACATCTCTCTGCCCCTGTCCTGTCCCAGGACTGAGATACAGGTACAATGTCTCCCACACTGGGGCTACAGTACAGGTGCATCATCACCTGCCCACATCCCACTCTGTCTGTTTCACCTCTGCATTGATCATTGCCCTGTTGCCCCCCCTCCCCCCTCACTACCTGTTCTCCTTCTCCCTCACCCGTACTGCCTGTTCCCCTCCCCCCGCTCACTACCTCGTCTCCTATGCCCCACTCCCCCCCCACCGCCCTCTCTGCTCCCACCCCCACTGCCTGTTCCCCTCCCCCGCTCACTACCTCGTCTCCTATGCCCCACTCCCCCCCACTGCCCTCTCTGCTCCCACCCCCACTGCCTTTTCCCCTCATAAGGTCATACCTTCCCCATCATGGTCTGGTTTAGTTCAGCCACCAAGCACGACATCCGGTGGCTGCAGCGAATCGTCCGATCAGCAGAGAAGGCTGCAACCTTCCCTACATTGACGAACTGTAAACTGCAAGGGCCAGGAAGCGAGCGGGTAAGATCATCTCTGACCCCTCTCACCCTGACCACAAACTCTTTGAATCACTTCCCTCTGGAAGGCGACTCCGGATTGTCAAAGCTGCCACAGCCAGACATAAAAACAGAATTCTTCCACGAGCAGTAGCCCTACTCAATAACCAAAAGTCTGTAGCCTCCGTTTGCTCTGGTATTTTATTTCATTCACATGTTTAATCGATAATGTTTTATTCCTAATGTTTAATGTTTTATGTTTTAAGTCTTCATTGTTTACTGTTGTTACTTGCGAGCGGAGCACCAAGGCAAATTCCTTGTATGTAAGCAGACTTGGCCAATAAACTCATTCATTCATTCATAAGGGATAGGAGTAAAATGAGGCCATTTGGCCCATCAAGTCTACTCCACCATTCAATCATGGCTGATCGATCTCTCCCTCCTAACCCCATTCTCCCTCCCTCCCCCCACTCTCATTGCCTGCTCTTCCCCCATCAGGTTTTTCTACCAGTTCTTGCTGGCAAACGAGCGTCAGGTGGTGAAGGAGATCCGGGATGAATACGTGGACTCCGTCAGCAAGATCTACCTGTCCTAATTCAAGTCCTACAGCAACCGGCTGATGAAAGTGCAGGTCAGAGCCCGTGATGAAGGCAGCCATCGCCGTTGCAAAGTCTTGTGTAATTTGTGTTCTGCTGTCAATGAACCTTGTTCTCCTCCCCAGTATGAAGAGGTCGCTGACAAGGATGATCTGATGGGAGTGGAGGACACGGCCAAGAAAGATATCCTTTACGGTCACAAGGAATAGGAGTGGAATTAGGCCAGTTGGCCCATCAAGTTGACCGCCATTCAATCATGGCTGATTTATCTCTCCCTCCTAACCCCATTCTCCTCCTTTCTCCGCAAAACATCTGACACCCGTACTAATCAAGAATCTATCTATCTCTGCCTTAAAAAACACCCACTGACTTGGCCTCCACAGCCTTCTGTGGCAAAGAATTCCACAGATTCATCACCCTCTGACTAAAGACATTTATCCTCATCTCTTTCCTAAAAGAACGTCCTTTAATTCTGAGGCTGTAACCTCTGGTCCTAGATTCTCCCACTAGTGGAAACATCCTCTCCACACCCACTATATCCAAGCCTTTGACTATTCTGTATGTTTCAGTGAGGTCCCCCCTCATTGTTCTAAACTCCAGCGAGTACAGGCCCAGTGCGGACAAATGCTTTGCCAGTGCTGACTGTGTATCCTAACACTGTGCTGCTAACGACAGCCAACTAAACCCTGGTGAACTTCGGTAGTCACAGCTCGGGTATTCCCCTGGTTAAGCATCAACATTTAACCTTGACTGGAGTAACTCAGCGGGACAGGCAGCATCTCTGGAGGGAAGGGATGGGCGACATTTCGGGTTGAGACCCTTCTTCAGAAGGAGTCAGTAGAACGGTCTCGACCCGAAACGCCTTCTCTCCAGAGATGCTGCCTGTCCTGCTGAGTTACTCCAGCATGTTGTGTCTATCTTCGGTTTAAACCGGTTTAAACCGGCATCTGCAGTTCCTTCCTACACAGTTGACTCACTGCTCAATGCTTCTTCCTCAAGCCGTCGCTGAAGAACAGGAACATCATCTTCACCCTGGGTAACCGTGGAAACGTGATTGCCTCGTCGGAACTGGAAGCCCCCATCATCGTGCCCCACGCAGCACAGAAGAACGACACTCGGGTAAGCGAGCTACCCTCCCTCCTTTTCCAATCCCTCCCCTTCCAACCCCCCCCCCCCCCCCCCCCCCCGATCCCCCACTGTCCATTCCCCAGGGTCAAACCAGCAGACGGGGCTGGCAGCACTTAGCAGGTCAGGCAGTGGCCGTGGAGAGAGAATCGATGGCACAGGAGTAAAGTTGCAGCACCGGAGACCCAGGTTCGATCCCAACTACGGGTGCTATCAAAACTGAGTTTGTACGTTCTCCCCGTAACTGCATGGGGTTTTTTCTGAGTTTGGGGAAACAGCACCTGATATTTCACATGCGTAGTTTACACCCCAGCGGTCTGATCATTGACTTCTCTAACTTCAGATAGCCCTTGCTTCCCCTCTCTCCATTCCCTTCCCCTTCCCATTTCTCCCACCAGTCTTACTGTCTACAACTACATTCTATCTCTGTCCCGCCCCCTCCCCTGACATCAGTCTGAAGAAGGGTCTCGACCCGAAACGTCACCCATTGCATCTCTCCAGAGATGCTGCCTGCCCCGCTGAGTTACTCCAGCATTTTGTGTCTACCTTGGATAAGGAGGAGGAGATGTCTGAGAGTTGTCGCCTGGCCTCAACTAGACGATATCTGCCTGACTAGACTAGGTCAGCCAGACAGAGGTCCTCGCGCCAGACTACCATGGCACCTCCCTTGTAGACGGGTTGGATAATGTCGGGGTTGCTGCAGCCTGTAGAGTGAGCGGAGGGCTGAACGTTCAGAGGGGGTGAGGTTAGGATAGATAAAGGGGGTGGAAAAGTTGAGACGGTCGACATCACCCCGACAGTTAGAAATAACGAGGTCTTGAGAGAGTAGAAGACCGTCAGGGGGAGTCCAAGAAACATCAGTCTGAAGAAGGGTCTCGACCCGAAACGTCACCCATTCCTTCTCTCCAGAGATGCTGCCTGTCCCGCTGAGTTACTCCAGTATTTTGTACCTTATCTTCTGTGATGTGACGTTACTCTCCTCCCTCCCAGTACCCCTTTGAGAGCCTGTTTCGGAGCCAGCACTACGGCCTTCTAGACAACAGCTGTCGTGAATACCTCTTCCTCTGTGACTTCTTCATCGTGACCGGAAGCTCCGCTCAAGATCTCTTCAACACCATCAAGGGCAAAACCCTCAGCATTGTCTTGGTGAGTTTAAGCAGACTCTGGCCGCTGGTGGAGAGAAATGATTTACCCTTGCATTTGGCCTTC
>NC_045971.1:49564055-49588525 GCF_010909765.2 Amblyraja radiata
GCCGAAACACCTCTTGTTTCTCTAAACTCTGCTGTATCTCTAAACTAAACTAAACTAAAATACTTTACTAACTCAGCGGCTCAGGCATCACCCCTGCGGCAATGGATAGATGGCATATTGGGTCAGGGCCCTTCCCAATGTAAATCACCTACCCATGTTCTCCACAGATGCTGCCTGATCCACTGTGATACTCCAGCACTCTGTGAAACGTCAATATCCATGTTCTCCACAGATGCTGCCTGATCCACTACTTTGTGTTTAACCTATCTGGGTTAATACTTAATTTAGGGGAGAGAATCTAGTAATAGTGATACAGCGCAAAACAGGCCATTCGGCCCATCGGGTCCATATTGTCCAAGCACCACTTATCCTACGCTGATCTCTTTGTATTCTCCCCACATTCTCATCAAATTCACCCCCAGATTCTCTATTTACAGGTTTACAAGAATTATTGCAGGAATGTGTGAGTTAACATATGATGAGCGTTAGTCGGCATTGGGCCTGTACTCGCTGGAGTTTAAAAGAATGAGGGGGACTTCATTGAAACTTACCGAATAGTGAAAGGCTTGGACAGAGTGGATGTGGAGAGGATGTGTCCACTAGTGGCAGAGTCAAGGACCAGAGGTCACAGCCTCAGAATTAAAGGACGTTGCTTTGAGAAGGAGATGTTGGAATTTCTTTAGTCAGAGGGTGGTGAATCTGTGGAATTCTTTGCCACAGAAGGATGTGGAGGCAAAGTCAGTGGATATTTTTAAGGCAGAGATAGATTCTTGATTAGTGCGGGTGTCAGGGGTTAAGGGGAGAAGGCAGGAGAATGGGGTTAGGAGGGAGAGATAGATCAGCCATGATTGAATAGCGGAGTAGACTTGATGGGCCGAATGGCCTTAGTCTGCTCCTATCACATACGACCTTACATTGCACCTACATCTGGGGCGGCACGGTGGCACAATGGTAGAGTTGTACCATTCGACGCATATTGCGACGAAATTTCAGCACATGAAGAGCGCCGAAATTTCAGCACACAAAAAGTGACGAAAATTCCACTTCCGATGTGGCCGTGTTGTGGTGAGGGCACAGCATTGAGCTCAGCTTCCCGTGAATCACATAAAAAGCCTTTTTAAAGTCGGGAACGATTTTAAAAAAAATACTCACCGAAGGTTGCTTGGCGTCGTGGGAGTGACGTCATCAACAAAAAAATCGGAGTTTAACGGGACCTTTAGATGAGAAAAGGAAAACTCACACGAGGACCCAGGAAAGCTACTATCAGACTTCAGGTTCAAGAAGATTTGGAAGCTCTTCAATCAACAAAGTCTGTTTCATATCAAACAATTGAAAGCTCAGAAGAAGAGTCCATTCCTCAACAAGCAGTATTTGAAATGGCTACAAGAGGAGAGGCCAAAGAAAAGGAGAAGGAGCTGAAACAGCTGGAACAAACGGTAAGAGCTAATCTTACTAAAGATCTTACTAAAGACTTCTCCGAAATGTTTTCCAGTATTAATACTACACTGGAGAACAATTTCTGTAAACTGGAAGTTAACTTATCCAAGAAAATTGATGCTGCTCGAGAAGAATCAAGGGAAATGTATACTTCTCTGAAGCAGAAATTCAGTGACTTTGATCAGAGAACAGCACTGGAATATGAAAGACTAGAAAGTGATCATAAACATTTTTTTGATATGTTAATGGAAGAGATGAAACAGTCTGACATCGTGACAGAAGAGATTACAACTGAAATGAAGGAGATGGCTCATTAAATATCAATTCTGAAAAAGGAACAAAGTGATAATCGGGAGCAATTGATTAAATTGATGGACAAATGTCATGATTTAGAAGCGAGAGCAAGAAGATTGAACTTAAGGATTGTAGGAGTAAAGGAGGGACGAGAGCAAGGAATTGATATGCCGGTGCTTGTCTCCAAAAAAATCAAAGAGGTCATTAAGCTGAGGGAAAATGTGAGTATTGATGTGGCTCACAGAGTTGGTCCTCACCGAAGAGAAACAAATGCTCCCCCAAGACAAATTATTGCGAAGTTCTTCGATATTTCAACCCCGGAAAAACTCCTGAAGATGATACCACACGGTGAGAGGCTTATATTCGAGGGAGAGTCTGTGATATTCTATAGGGGCTACCCTCGCGAAGTAATGGAGAAAAGGAATCAATTCAAAAAAGCAAGCAACACTTTGCAAGAACAACGAGGGATAAGTTACGGCGTGGTCTATCCGGCCAAGATGTTTAATTCTTACAAAACAACTCAACGTTCATTCAGGGATCCGGAGAAGGCACTTAAGTACGCACAAGAGATTGTACAGAAAATTGAGAAGGATGAGGATTAAAACTTTCAATAAAAGTCTGTACTACAATTAAGATGGCGGACCTGCTTCAGACACTAACCAGACAGCCTTATCTCAATGGAATGTGTTTTCAACGACAGAGTTCAGATTTCACCTTGAACGAAAAGTTAGAAGATAAACAACTGAAGAAAAAATGACAGGCTGAAGAAAAACAGCAGAACTGATATTATGGACTGAATTTAAAGCTTTAACTATTACAATGAAGATTAAATAGTAAAGAGCCAACTAATTATATGAAGCTTATTAAATTACTAACAGTTAAATAATTCCAATAGATGAAATGTAAGGAAATATATCCTGGATGTATTCTAATACTCAATAACTAATGAAAATAGGTATAAGAAAATTATAATACTGTAAACCTGTAGTCAAGGGGGAGGTGTTAAGGATTTGGAATAGTTCCAAAGGTTCCGACAGGAAGATGGTTACTACAGGTATTAAGATAAAGAAAATTAACCCTTGGAACAGGCTGGTAATTAGGTGCATCTCTGAGTATAAGGACAAGGCCTGTCCTTATGTCTTATGATTTCATTATTGTAAGTAACGAATAAGAATTATAGAAGGTTTAAAGTTTGGGTATTTAAGAGATTACGTGGAAAAGTAATGATGATGATAATTTTTTATGATGAAATTTTGGTTGTTGTTTTTTTTTTTGTTTTTGGCTTGACTGGTTACAATTTTTTTTTTAAATCTATGTAGGTTAAGATTTTTGGCTATATTAAGGGGAAATGGCATGATATTGTCTAGGACAGCTTAATTTGGGGGCTGAGCTCAATGTACAATTCCAACGGCGGAAGTCAATAATATTCGGGCCACCTTAGGTGGCAACGAGAATTTAAGGTATCCCATTTTTGATATCTTAAAATCACTCTTTTTTTTTAAATTATAATTCACTGTTATATGGTTTACTTAATAATAGTATTCTGTTTTTTTCTATGTATTTTTCAACGCACTTCTTTTTTCTTCCTATGGAGGTTCAATAGACGGAGGAGATGTAAAATAACGTTAATAGGGGACGGTTACCCCACACCCAAAACCTCAAGGTATTTAACCACACCACATGAATTAAAACTAGCAAAACTAATTAAGAATAACCATATAACCATATAACAATTGCAGCACGGAAACAAGCCATCTCGGCCCTACAAGTCCGTGCCGAACAACTTTTTTCCCTTAGTCCCACCTGCCTGCACTCATACCATAACCCTCCATTCCCTTCTCATCCATATGCCTATCCAATTTATTTTTAAATGATACCAAATGCAAGACATTAGGGGAAAAAGGAATGGAGGAATCACATTTTGTAGTTGGAACATTAGGCGTGCGAACGATCCAATTGAAAGGGGTAAGGTTATGGCTCAATTAAAATCTTAAAGGTGGATATTGCGTTTTTACAAGAAACGCATGTGAAATTACAGACACAGATGAGACTTAAAGCAAATTGGATAGGCCAAACTTATTATTCGTCATTTACTTCTAAAGCTAGAGGTACGGCTATTATTATTCGGAAAGGTATACCATTTATATCAAAGAACACTATATCTGATAAGGAAGGAAGGTACACTATAGTGGCAGGAGAAATTTATTCTACACCACTGACTGATAAATATTTATTCACCAAATTTTGATAACCCCCAATTTTTTAAGAAAATCACGGATATAATAGATGAGTATAATTACCAAAATGTAATATTAGGGGGGGATTTTACTTGTGTTATAGATACATATTTAGATAAATCAATAAAAGTAAGGAAGAGGAAGGTTAAATCTAAAACTAGTGAATTTTTAAACATATATATATAAAACATTAATATAACATACGTATGGAGAATAGTCAACCCTACGGGAAGGGAATACTCATTTTACTCAGCGGTACATAAAACTTATTCGAGAATTGATTATTTTTTAGTGGACACAAAATTAATTCCTTATGCGATTAACCCTAAATATCACAATAGTATTATTTCTGAATACTCACCATTGACCTTTACTTTAAAATTAGAGGGAACGCCAGGTATAAAATCGTTTTGGCGTTTTAATACACAGTTAATTAATAATCCACAAGGTTATGAGTATTTAAAACAACAAATGAAATTCTTTTTTGATACAAATGAGACACCAGGCATTTCACCATCTTTATTATGGGAACCTTTTAAGGCATTTATACGTGGAGTTATAATCTCATATCAAAGTTACCAAAATAAAAAGAACTCCTTAGAACAAGAGACTTTAGAAAAGGAAATTAAAATATTAGAATTAGATAACGCAAAAGACCCAACTATAGATAGACATAATAAGATCACATTATTGAAATTTAAACTTAATCGAATATTATCGGCAAGAGTAATAAGATTATTTCAGATCACAAAACAGGCACAGTTTGAATTTGATGATAACCCACATAAACTTCTGGCTAGACAATTGAAGAAACAGGAGAAGGAAAAGACGATTACTAAAATCAAATCAGAGAATGGTGAACTATTAATGTTACCCCAGGATATTAATAAAAGGTTTGCCCAATTTTATCAAAACTTGTATACGTTTAAAACTAAAATAGAAGACAATATAATTGTAGATTTTTTAGATAATTGTAATCTGCCAAAATTGGATATTTTGGAACAAGAGGAATAAGGAGCACAGATCACAAGGGAAGAAATGTTAAACAATAAAAGAGCTGAAAAATGGGAAAACGCCAGGACCAGATGGTTTTAATAATGAATTATATAAAGGTTTCCAGGAGTTAATGGTACCACGGTTATTTAAGTTATATAAATATGCCTTTACCTAAATAAATTACCAGAAACATTAGCTGAATCCACAATTACATCAGAATTTCCCCTGAATAAGGGGATTAATAAAATATTTATCTATCTATCTATCTATCTATCTATCTATCTATCTATCTATCTATCTATCTATCTATCTATCTATCTATCTATCTATCTATCTATCTATCTATCTATCTATCTATCTATCTATCTATCTATCTATCTATCTATCTATCTATCTATCTATCTATCTATCTATCTATCTATCCCTAAAAAAGGTAAGGACTTAGAAGAACCGGGCTGATATAGAGCCATATCACTCCTAAATACAGATCAGAAAATTTGAGCAAGAACTTTAGCAAGAAGATTGAGTAAATATATTAATAAATTGATAAATCCGGACCAAACGGGGTTTATACATAAAAGACAATCATCTAACAATTTGAGACGCCTTTTTAATATAACGTATTCATACAAAACGGAAAAGGAAGACTTGTCAGTTATATCTCTGGATGCAGAGAAAGCATTTGATCAGGTAGAATGGCAGTATTTACACAAAGTACTCCAAAAATTTAATATGGGAGAGAATTTTATCAGATGGGTTAAATTACTATATGATAAACCAATGGCAAGAATACTAACTAATAATATATTATCTTCAAAATTTCAATTATCGAGGGGCAATAGGCAGGGCTGTGTTTTATCACCCCTGCTATTTGCACTTATGATAGGGCGGCTTGCTGAAAGGATAAGAAGGTATCCGGATATTCAGGGATATAATACTAAGGATACTATTAATAAAATATCACTATATGCAGATGATATACTTTTATATATTACAAACTCCCAAACGAGCATCCCGAATCTATTAAATCTAATATAGGAATTTGGCTTTCTCCGGTTATAGAATAAATTGGAATAAAAGTGAAATTATGTCATTAAAACCCCAGAAAGCAAATCACCTATTAAAATTTCCATTTAAAATCGCAACGGAAAAATTTAAGTATTTGGGTATTCAAGTTACTAGAAGATATATATCATTATTTAATGCTAATTTTATACCATTATTAAATACATTTGATTCACTGATTAAATTTTGGAGAACGCTCCCACTGTCACTAATCGGCAGAATAAACGCTATAAAAATAATAGCGCTACCACAAATAATATATTTATTCCAATCTATACCAATATATATACCAAAACACTTTTAAACAAATTAGACTCTAAAATATTTTTAATTTCATTTGGGATTATAAAGCACATAGAATTAAAATAAATCACTTGTGCAAACCCAAAGAGGTGGGGGGGGGGGGGGGGGGGGGGGGGGGGGGGGGGGTTGCATTACCTAATTTTCTATACTATTATTGGGCAGTACATATTAAAAATATAATTTATTGGTTGGACAGTTCTGCTCAACAGTTGGAATGGATAAGAATGGAGAAAGAGGATCCTACGATCTAGGAGCGATCATTTTTCCCCAATAAAGCTGAATAATATGTTATATAAGAAGAATCCAATTATACAAAATACAATACGAATCTGGAAACAAATAAAATTAACTTTAAAATTAAGAAATGTATCAGTGTTAACACCAATAATGAATAACCCAGTATTTAAACCATCTGGTATGGATAAAACATATAAACAATGGGAAAAAGTGGGAATTAAAAAGGTAGGTGATTTGTATGTCTTGGGAAATTTATTATAATTTCAACAACTAAAATCAAAATTTAAATTGAATAACAATCAATATTTTAAATAGCTACAAGTATGTGACTTTATGAAGAAATATATACCAAGATTCCAAAGTATAATTTTAGACCAACTGGAAGAAGTAATAAAATTTCAATGCGGAGTCAACAAAATTAATATCATACTTGTTTAACAGTATTTTAAATATAGAATTACCATCAACAGAGGCAATTAGAGAAGACTGGGAAAAATAATTAATGATAAAAATCTCAAAAGAAACATGGGAAAAATATTTGATACATATACATAAATGTTCAATCAATGCTAGACATAACTTAATTCTTTTTTTTAATTTTTTATTATTTTTATTAGAAGTACGGTAAATTACAATAATACACAACACATATATCTTAATACATTTTTTGTACCGCTTCATTTTTTTGAGCTTTAAGAAAAAGATAGAAGTAAGGAAAGTAAAGAAAGTGCGCAAGAGTCGTGAAGTGCAAGAGAGTGTTGGGAAAAGAAAGCCCCTTAGAAAAGAAGTTAGAGAAGGAAGTAAAGTAAGACAGTAGACCCTAGAAAAGAAAGATAAAGAAAGTAGGGACAATCGCTCTATTATAACATT
The DNA here is from genome assembly GCF_010909765.2 of Amblyraja radiata. Classification (NCBI taxonomy): domain Eukaryota; kingdom Metazoa; phylum Chordata; class Chondrichthyes; order Rajiformes; family Rajidae; genus Amblyraja; species Amblyraja radiata. The sequence continues at coordinate 49,571,495 of NC_045971.1, forward strand.
AAACTCCGCAGAAAGGGGACTACCAACCAAGTCTGTTTTTGTTGTTTTACCTCCCATTGCCAGGTCCTGATTCCATTTATTTATTTATTTATTTTTAAAATTACTATTGCACCTCATGCTTGTAATAGGTCCATAAACGTAGACCACGTCTTTTAGAATTGGTCTGCTTTACCTGCTAAGAGGAATTTCATCTCTTCCAGATGTAATGTTTCAAACATATTTGATGTCCACATTTTTATTGTTGGTGTGGGCGCATTTTTCCAGAATTTAAGTATGAGCTTTTTTTCCCCATTATTAGCCCGTAATTGAATAAATTCTTCTGATACACGTTTAATTCAGGGATACCTTCCGATATTCCAAAAATTATCCATTCTAGTTTTGGTACCAGTTTTATTTTAATTAATTTTGAAAAAATATCAAATATTCCATACCAGAATTTTTGGATTTTTGTACAAAATCAAAAGAATGCGCTATGGTAGCTTCTTGACACAGACATTTATCACAGATTGGTGAAACATTAGGAAAGATTTTATTTAATTTAGTTTTTGAATAATATAGTCTATGTAATGTTTTGAATTGGATAAGCGTATGTCGTACGTTGATCGAACATTTATGCACCTGTAGTAAATGATTATCCCAGCTCTCTTTTGAAATTTTTATAGCTAATTCTTGTTCCCAGTCTCTTCTAATTCCATCTGTTGTGGGTATTTCTATGTTTAAAATGATATTATATAAGTACGATATTAGATTAGCTGATTCCGCCTTTGTCTTCATTGCTTCATCCAGTAAGTCGGAAGGCATATTATGACATAACTTAATTCAATTAAAAATATTACATAGATTATATTATTCCAAAACTAGGTTGAATAAATGTTATCCAAATATTTCTCCCATTTGTGATAAATGTCTTTCTCAAAATGCCAATATTACGCACTCATTTGTCTCTTGTTCAAAACTTTATAAATTTTGGTGTGATATATTTGATATATTCTCAAAGCTATTTAAGACAGAAATGGAACCTAACACTGAAATGATTATATTTGGAGTAAGTGGAGATGGGAACAAATTAAATACACACCAAAACTCATTTTTCAATTATGGGTTAAAAAAAACAGCAAAAAAACTTATACTTACATTTTGGAAAAATGCTAATATACCAACATTTAAAATGTGGATCAGTAATATGCTGGACACAGCACATTTGGAAGAAATGAGACTCCTCCTAATAGACAAACAAGACCTATTCTTAAGCAGTTGGTCCCCATTTATTGATTTCTTGGATTCATGTGGTGACATAGTATCATGAAAACCAACAGTTTCAGGTATGGGTGAAAGATGATTTAGAATATTAAAAAAAAATCATCTCACTGTGGCAATGGAATAATCTCCCTCCTACTTTCCTTCTTCACTTATTCCTTCTCTTTCACTTTTTCTTTATTGGTTTTTCACCCACGCTCACTAATCTATTCTTCACTTTTCACAACCTCTTTTTCTTCTCTCCTTTCTCACCTCTCTTTACAAAAAAGGGAAGTTGTACAGGGAATGTAATATGTTAACCGTGTTTGTACCAATGCATTGTACTCACTTCTAATAAATACAATATTTTTTTTTTTAAAACGTGGGCAGGTGGGACTAGTGCAGATGAGACATGCTGGGCCGAAGGGCCTGTTTCCACACTGTATCACTCTATGACTCTATCTATCTTTCCCTCTCAAACCCATCCTCCTGCCTTCTCCCCATTACCTCCGACACCCGTATCAATCAAGAATCTATCAATCTACTCCTGAAAAATGTCCATTGACTTGACCTCCACAGCTGTCCGTGGCAATGAATTCCCACAGTTCACCACCCTCTGACTTAAGAAATTCCTGCTCATCTCCTTCCTAAAGGAATGTCTTTTAATTCTGAGGCTGTGGCCACTGGTCCTAGACTCTCCCAGTAGTGGAAACATCCTCTCCAAATCCACTCCATCCAGGTTTTTACCAGGCTGGGACAGACGGCAACAGCTTCACACCGTGTCCCAAAGCTCGTGTCCTGTCCTGCATCACCCAAGGCAGCAGAGACGTTATAGGAGAGGGCAAGCACTCAGATTCCTGTTAATTTCTGAAATATAGGTCATAAATTTGGTGCAAAAATGCTCCAAAATAAGGCTCAGAATGCATCAGAAAGCATGAAAAACCCCAAACCCCTTAAGCGGGCCCTGGACCCTGGCATCGAGGGACTTCACGCTTTGCGCTCGTGATGTGCGCAGAGCGCAAATTATTTCACATTAAGTTTTTTGTAATCCTGTCATGCCACCCCCCTTTTTGAAAAGCTTCGTACGGGCCTGATATCTGTAGCCATAGGGCAGTCGCACACATCCCCACTACTTCAAAGATAGTTCCTGCACTTGACAATATCGTTTGGTGTTTGGCGGCTGAAATGCGGCAGTGGGGCTGCAGACAGCCCGGCACCCGGGTGAATCACCCCATCTGGGGGTCCGGAGAGTGAATCACCCCATTGTGGGGTGAATGAGGGGTGAATCACCCCGGTGTGTGGGTCAGGGGTGAATCACCCCGGTGTGAGGGTCGGAGGGGAGGTGAATCACCCCGGTGTGAGGGTCGGGGTGAATCACCCCGGTGTGTGGGTCGGAGGGGGGGTGAATCACCCGGTGTGTGGGTCAGGGGTGAATCACCCCGGTGTGAGGGTCGGAGGCGAGGTGAATCACCCCGGTGTGTGGGTCGGAGGGGAGGTGAATCACCCCGGTGTGTGGGTCGGAGGTGAATCACCCCAGTGTGTGGGTCGGGGGTGAATCACCCCGGTGTGTGGGTCGGAGGGGAGGTGAATCACCCCGGTGTGTGGGTCGGCGGTGAATCACCCCGGTGTGTGGGTCGGGGGTGAATCATCCCGGTGTGTGGGTCAGGGGTGAATCACCCCGGTGTGAGGGTCAGGGGTGAATCACCCCGGTGTGGGGGTCGGGGGTGAATCACCCCGGTGTGGGGGTCGGGGGTGAATCACCCTGGTAGGGGGTCGTGGTGCCGGTGCAGCGCGGTCACTGACACTATGTGGGTGGGGGGGATGCTGGTGTCGTCGACCTCCCCGCGTGACTCTCCGCCTAAACTGAGGAAGGACATTCCTAATCTGAGGAAGGATATTCTTGCCATAGAGGGAGTACAGAGAAGGTTCACCAGACTGATTCCTGGGATGTCAGGCCTTTCATATGAAGAAAGACTGGATAGACTCGGCTTGTACTCGCTAGAATTTAGAAGATTGAGGGGGGGATCTTATAGAAACTTACAAAATTCTTAAGAGGTTGGACAGGCTAGATGCAAGAAAATTGTTCCCGATGTTGGGGAAGTCCAGAACAAGGGGTCACAGTTTAAGGATAAGGGGGAAATCTTTTAGGACCGAGATGAGGAAAACATTTTTCACACAGAGAGTGGTGAATCTGTGGAATTCTCTGCCACAGAAGGTAGTTGAGGCCAGTTCAGTGGCTATAGTTATAGGTCATAGAGGAGAGTTATAGGGAGGTGGTAACTCCAAAACCACGGGAGATAGAAATGTGGGTCACGCTAAGGAAGGGCAAGAGTCAGAGGCAGGAACGAGTGAGTACTCCAATGTCGGTACACCTTGCAAATAAGTACTCCTGTTTGAGTACGGATGGGGGTGACAGCCTGCCCGGGGGTAGCGACAGCGGACGGGCCTCCAGCACAGAGACCGGCCCTGTTGCTCCGAAAGGTAGGGAAAAAAAGAAGAGGGCAATAGTAATTGGGGACTTTATTGTTAGGGGGTCGGATAGGCGATTCTGTGGACGCAGTCGGGAGACCAGGATGGTGGTCTGCCTCCCTGGTGCCAAGGTCTCGGACGTGTCTCAACGCGTCCAAGATATCCTGAAATCAGAGGGAGAGGAGCCTGAGGTCGTGGTACATATAGGTACCAATGACATAGGTAAAAAAAAGTGAAGAGGTCCTGAAGGGAGGATTTAGGGAGTTGGGAGGAGAGTTAAGGAAATGGACCAAAAAGGTAACAATCTCAGGATTACTCCCTGTGCCACGTGACAGTGAGAGTAGGAATGGAGCGAGGTGGAGGATAAATGCGTGGCTGAAAGACTGGTGCAGAGGGCAGGGATTCAAGTTTCTGGATCATTGGGACTTCTTTTGGGGAAGGTGGGACCTGTACAGAAAGGATGGGTTGCACTTGAACCCGAGGGGGACCAATATCCTGGCGGGGAAATTTGCAAAGGCCACTGGGGAGACTTTAAACTAGAATGGGTGGGGCGAGGGCCTCAAATAGAGAAAGCTAGTAGACAGAATGGGAGGCAGGAAGCAGAAAAGGGAAGCACTCGGACACAAGAGGAGAAAGAAATAAAGGAAATAAACAGAGAATAAGAGACGGGGGTTTCTTAAATGTGTATATTTTAATGCTAGGAGCATTGTAAGAAAGGTGGATGAGCTTAGAGTCTGGATAGACACCTGGAAATGATTAATGTTGTGGCGATCAGTGAAACATGGTTGCAAGAGGGCTGTGATTGGAAACTAAATATTCCAGGATTTCGTTGCTTCAGGTGTGATAGAATTGGAGGGGCAAGAGGTGGAGGTGTTGCATTGCTAGTCAGGGAAGATATTACAGCAGTGCTTTGGCAGGATAGATTGGAGGGCTCACCTAGGGAGGCTATTTGGGTGGAACTGAGAAGTGCGAAAGGTGTAGCAACACTTATAGGGGTGTATTATAGACCGCCAAATGGGGAACGAGAATTGGAAGAACAAATATGTAAGGAGATAGCAGATATTAGTAGTAAGCACAAGGTAGTGATTGTGGGAGATTTCAACTTTCCACACATAGACTGGGAAACATATTCTGTAAATGGGCTGGATGGTTTGGAGTTTGTAAAATGTGTGCAGGATAGTTTTTTGCAGCAATACATAGAGGTACCTACTAGAGGAGGGGCAGTGCTGGACCTCCTGCTAGGAAATGAGACGGGACAGGTGGCGGAGGTATGCGTTGGGGAGCTTCGGGTCCAGTGATCACAATACCATTAGTTTCAATATAATTATGGAGAAGGTCAGAACTGGGCCTAGGGTTGAGATTTTTGATTGGAGAAAGGCTAACTTTGATGAGATGCGAGATGATTTAAAAGGAGTGAACTGGGACATTTTGTTTTATGGGAAAGATGTAGAGGAGAAATGGAGGACATTTAAAGGGGAAATTTTAAGAGTACAGAATCTTTATGTTCCTTTTCGGTTGAAAGGAAACAGTAAAAATTGGAAAGAGCCCTGGTTTTCAAGGGAAATTGGACATCTTGTTCGGAAAAAGAGGGAGATCTACAATAATTATAGCCAGCATGAAGTAAATTAGGTGCTTGAGGAGTATAAGGAATGTAAAAAGAATCTTAAGAAAGAAATTAGAAAAGCTAAAAGAAGATATTAGGTTGCTTTAGCAAGTAAGGTGAAAGTAAATCCAAAGGGTTTCTACAGCTATATTAATAGCAAAAGGATAACGAGGGATAAAATTGGTCCATTGGAGAGACAGAGTGGACAGCTATCTGCAGAGCCAAAAGAGATGGGGGAGATATTGAACAATTTCTTTTCTTCGGTATTCACCAAGGAGAAGGATATTGAATTATGTGAGGTAAGGGAAACTAGTAGAGTAGCTATGGATACTATGAGTTTCAAAGTAAAAGAAGTACTGACACTTTTGAAAAATATAAAAGTGGATAAGTCTCCAGGTCCTGACAGGATATTCCCTAGGACATTGAGGGAAGTTAGTGTAGAAATAGCCGGGGCTATGACAGAAATATTTCAAATGTCATTAGAAACGGGAATAGTCCCCGAGGATTGGCGTGCTGCGCATGTTGTTCCATTGTTTAAAAAGGGTTCTAAGAGTAAACCTAGCAATTATAGACCTGTTAGTTTGACTTCAGTGGTGGTCAAAATAATGGAAAAGATACTTAGAGATAATATATATAAGCATCTGGATAAACAGGGTCTGATTAGGAACAGTCAGCATGGATTTGTGCCTGGAAGGTCATGTTTGACTAATCTTCTTGAATTTTTTAAAGAGGTTACTAGGGAAATTGACGAGGGTAAAGCAGTGGATGTTGTCTATATGGACTTTAGTAAGGCCTTTGACAAGGTTGCTCATGGAAGGTTGGTTAAGAAGATTCAACTGTTGGGTATAAATGCAGGAGCAGCAAGATGGATTCAACAGTGGCTGAATGGGAGAAGCCAGAGGGTAATGGTGGATGGTTGTTTGTCGGGTTGGAGGCAGGTGACTAGTGGGATGCCTCAGGGATGGGTGTTGGGTCCTTTGTTGTTTGTCATGTACATCAATGATCTGGATAAAGGTGTGGTAAATTGGATTAGTAAGTATGCAGATGATACCAAGATATGGGGTGTTGTGGATAATGAAGAGGATTTCCAAAGTCTACAGAGTGATTTAGGCCATTTGGAAGAATGGGCTGAAAGATGGCAGATGAAGTTTAATGTTGATAAATGTGAGGTGCTACACCTTGGCAGGACACATCAAAATAGGACGTACATGGTAAATGGTAGGGAACTGAAGAATACAGTTGAACAGAGGGATCTGGGAATAACCGTGCATAGTTCCTTGAAGGTAGAATCTTATATAGATAGGGTGTAAAGAAAGCTTTTGGTATGCTAGCCTTTATAAATCAGAGCATTGAGTATAGAAGCTGGGATGTAATGTTAAAATTGTACAAGGCATTGGTGAGACCAAATCTGGAGTATGGTGTACAATTTTGGTCGCCCAATTATAGGAAGGATGTCAACAAAATAGAGAGAGTACAGAGGAGATGTATTAGAATGTTGCCTGGGTTTCAACAACTAAGTTACAGAGAAAGGTTGAATAAGTTAGGTCTTTATTCTCTGGAACGCAGAAGGTTAAGGGGGGACTTGATAGAGGTCTTTAAAATGATGAGAGGGATAGACAGAGTTGATGTGGATCAGCTTTTCCCTTTGAGAATAGGGACGATTCAAACAAGAGGACATGACACCAGAATTAAGGGACAGAAGTTTAGGGGTAACATGAGAGGAACGTCTTTACTCAGAGAGTGGTAGCGGTGTGGAATGAGCTTCCAGTGGAAGTGGTGGAGGCAGGTTCGTTGGTATCATTTAAAAGTAAATTGGATAGGCATATGGATGATAAGGGAATGGAGGGTTATGGTATGAGTGCAGGCAGGTGGGACTAAGGGAAAAATATGTTCGGCACGGACCTGTAGGGCCGAGATGGCCTGTTTCCGTGCTGTAATTGTTATATGGTTATATGGTTATAAACAAGAGGACATGACCTGAGAATTAAGGGACAGAAGTTTAGGGTTAACATGAGGGGGGAACTTCTTTACTCAGAGAGTGGTAGCTGTGTGGAATGTGCTTCCAGATGAAGTGGTGGAGCCAGGTTTGATTTTATCATTTAAAAATAAATTGGATAGGTATATGGACGGGAAAGGAATGGAGGGTTATGGTCTGAGTGCAGGTAGATGGGACTAGGAGAGAATAAGTGTTCGGCACGGACTAGAAGGGCCGAGTTGGCCTGTTTCCGTGCTGTCATTGTTATATGGTTATATGGTTATACAAGACTAAGTGGGACCCGTTGGGTCCCAAGTTCACACGGGAGGGCTGGTCCCCCAACGAAATATTCCACCTCCCCACCAATTTCAATATTGGTGGCCAGTGGGGGGGCTTTCTGGAGTGCTGGTATGGGTTTTTGAGGTGGCAGCTCAGTCCATCAAGCCTGATCTGCTGCCAGCTCAGTCGCTCAAGCCTGATCTGCTGGCAGCTCACTCACGGCTGGTGGGCTGGCAGTTGACTCATGACTTTTCCTTGAAATACCATTTCAAGCAGGGTGCAAGGCCACCAAATTCAAATCCATGTTCCTACCATTTTAATCAGGGTGCAAGGCCACCAAATTCAAGTGCAGTTTCTTACCACTATGAGCAGGCTGCAAGGCCGCTGAATCCAAGTGCGGTTTCCAACCACTTCAAGCAGGGTGCAAGTCCACCGAATTCAAGTGCGATTGCATACCACTTCAAGCTGGATCCAAGGCTACCAAATTCAAGTGCGGTTTCATACCACTTTTAACAGGGTGCAAGGCCACCAAATTCAGTGCAGTTTCATACCACTTCAAGCAGGGTCCAAAGCCACCAAATTCAAATGCAGCTTCATACCATTTCATGCAGGGTGAAACCACCTTAAAACCACACAAAACACCAAACTCACTGTTCAGTTGACATTCAGTGTGTACAGTTGATTCACAGCTCAGACAATCATGACCTCACACTGTCCCATCATGCAGAGGCTGAGCCACACCCACACTTCCGGGATTTATAACCACTCCCCCCGGAAAAGGTGTGGCTTTCAGGGCGTGTCTGACAGGATAGAGATTCTCAACATTTTTTAAACACTAATAACAGTTTTATTTTTAATTGATGGGAAGAATTCCCTGCATCTGCTCAGCGGAGGTGGACTGAGTAAGATGGCCAAAAATCACAGCCGTAAGTGGTAGCGTTTTATCTAAAATCGATATACAGTGCAAACAGAAAGAAAGTGCATTTGCAGTAGTGCCTTTTAACTTCAAGCCAAATCACCCTATCCGCCATTTGCAATAAGTAGTGCCTTTCAACTTCATGCCACCATTTGCAGTAAGTCGTGCCTTTCAACTTCAAGCCAATGCACCGACGCCACCAATTGCAGTAAGTAGTGCCTATCAACTTCAAGCCATATCACCCAAGCCACCATTTGCAGTAAGTAATGCCATTCAACTTCAAGCCATATCACCCAAGCCAGCATTTGCAGTAAGTAGTGCCTTACAACTCCATGGCACAATTTGCAGTAAGTAGTGCCTTTCAACCTCAAGCAATGCACCCATGCCACCATTTGCATTAAGTAGTGCCTTTCAACTAAAAGCCAAAGCACCCAAGCCACCATTTGCAGTAAATAATGCCTTTCAACTTCAAGCCAAAGCACACAAGCCACCATTTGCAGTAAGTAGTGCCTTTCAACTTCCAGCCAAAGCACCCGAGCCACCATTTGCAGTAAGTAGTGCCTTTCAACTACAAGCCAAAGCACCCAAGCCACCATTGTCAGTAAGTAGCGTCTTTCAACTTCATGCCACCATTTGCAGTAAGTGGTGCCTTTCAACTTCAAGCAAAGCACACAAGCCACCACTTTCAGTAAGTAGTCCCTTTCAACCTCAAGCCAAAGCAGCCAAGCTACCATTTGCAGTAAGTAGTACCTTTCAACTTAAAGCCCAAGCACTCAAGCCATCATTTGCAGTAAGTAGTGCCTTTCAACTTCAAGCAATGCACCCACGACACCATTTGCAGTAAATAGCGCCTTTCAACTAAAAGACAAAGTACCCAAGCCACCATGTGCAGTAAGTAATGCCTTTCAACTTCAAGCCAAAGCACCCAATCCACCATTGTCAGTAAGTAGCGTATTTCAACTTCATGCCACCATTTGCAGTAAGTGGTGCCTTTCAACTTCAAGCCAAAGCACCCAAGCCACCATTTGCAGTAAGTAGTGCCTTTCAACTTCAAGCAAAGCACCCAAGCCACCATTTGCAGTAAGTACTGCCATTCAACCTCAAGCCAAAGCAGCCAAGCCACCATTTGCAGTAAGTAGTGCCTTTCAACTTCAAGCCAAAGCATCCAAGCCAACGTTTGTAGTAAGTAACGCCTTTCAACTTCAAGCCAAAGCACACAAGCCACCATTTGCTGTAAGTAGTGCCTATCATCGTCAAACCATATCACCCAAGCCACCATTTGCAGTAAGTAATGCCATTCAACTTCAAGCCCAAGCACTCTAGCCACCATTTGCAGTAAGTAGTGTCTATCATCTTCAAGCCATATCACCCAAGCCAACATTTACTGTAAGTAGTGCCTTTCAACTTCAAGCCAATGCACCCACGCCACCATTTGCAGTAAGTAGTACCTATCAACTAAAAGCCAAAGCACCCAAGCCACTATTTTCTATAAGTAATGCCTTTCAACTTCCAGCCAAAGCACCCAAGCCACCATTTGCAGTTAGTGCCTTTCAACCTCAAGCCAAAGCACCCAAGCCACCATTTGCAGTAAGTAGTGCCGTTCAACTTCAAGCCAAAGCAGCCAAGCCACCATTTGCAGTAAGTAGTGCCTTTGAACTTAAAGCCCAAGCACCCAAGCCTCCATTTGCAGTAAGTAGTGCCTTTCAACTTCAAGCAATGCACCCACGCCACCATTTGCAGTAAATAGTGCCTTTCAACTAAAAGCCAAAGCACCCAAGCCACCATTTGCAATAAGTAATGCCTTTCAACTTCAAGCCATATCACCCATGCCACCATTTGCAGTAATAGTGCCTTTCAACTTAAAGCCGAAGCACCCAAGCCACCATTTGCAGTAAGCAGTACCTTTCAACTAAAAGCCAAATCACCCAAGCCACCATGTGCAGTAAGTAATGCCATTCAACTTCAAGCCAAAGCACCCAAGCCACCATTGTCAGTAAGTAGCGTCTTTCAACTTCATGCCACCATTTGCAGTAAGTGGTGCCTTTCAACTTCAAGCCAAAGCACCCAAGCCACCATTTGCAGTAAGTAGTGCCTTTCAACTTCAAGCAAAGCACCCAAGCCACCATTTGCAGTGTAGTGCCACTCAACCTCAAGCCAAAGCAGCCAAGCCACCATTTGCAGTAAGTAGTACCTTTCAACTTCATGCCACCATTTGCAGTAAAGAGTGCCTTTCAACTTCAAGCCCAAGCTCCCAAGCCACCATTTGCTGTTAGTGCCTTTCAACTTCAAGCCAAAGCATCCAAGCCAACGTTTGTAGTAAGTAACGCCTTTCAACTTCAAGCCAAAGCACACAAGCCACCATTTGCTGTAAGTAGTGCCTATCATCGTCAAACCATATCACCCAAGCCACCATTTGCAGTAAGTAATGCCATTCAACTTCAAGCCCAAGCACTCTAGCCACCATTTGCAGTAAGTAGTTGCTTTCACTTCAGCCAATGCACCCAACCACCATTTGCAGTAAGTATGCCTTTCAACTTCAAGCAAGCACCCAGCCACCATTTGCAGTAAGTAGTGCTTTCAACTTCAAGCCAAAGCACCCAAGCCACCATTTGCAGTAAGTAGTGCCTTTCAACTCAGCAAGCACCCAGCCACCATTTGCAGTAAGTAGTGCCTTTCAACTTCAAGCCAAACACCCAAGCCACCATTTGCAGTAAATAGTGCCTTTCACTCAAGCCAAGCACCCAGCCACCATTTGCAGTAAGTAGTGCCTTTCAACTCAAGCCAAGCACCCAAGCCACCATTTGCAGTAAGTAGTGCCTTCAACTTCAAGCCAAAGCACCCAGCCACCATTTGCAGTAAGTATGCCTTTCAATCAGCCAAACCCAGCCACCATTTGCAGTAGTAGTGCCTTCAACTTAAGCAAAGCACCCATGCCACCATTTGCAGTAATAGTGCCTTTCAACTTAAAGCCGAAGCACCCAAGCCACCATGTGCAGTAAGTAATGCCATTCAACTTCAAGCCAAAGCACCTAAGCCACCATTTGTCAGTAAGTAGCGTCTTTCAACTACATGCCACCATTTGCAGTAAGTGGTGCCTTTCAACTTCAAGCCAAAGCACCCAAGCCACCATTTGCAGTAAGTAGTGCCTTTCAACTTCCAGCAAAGCACCCAAGCCACCATTTGCAGTGTAGTGCCACTCAACCTCAAGCCAAAGCAGCCAAGCCACCATTTGCAGTAAGTAGTACCTTTCAACTTCATGCCACCATTTGCAGTAAAGAGTGCCTTTCAACTTCAAGCCCAAGCTCCAAGCCACCATTTGCTGTAAGTAGTGCCTATCAACTTCAAGCCATATCACCCAGCCACCATTTCCAGTAAGTAATGCCATTCAACTTCAAGCCCAAGCACCCTAGCCACCATTTGCAGTAAGTAGTGCCTATCATCTTCAAGCCATATCACCCAAGCCAACATTTGCAGTAAGTAGTGCCTTTCAACTTCAGTTAACCATTTACAGTATGTAGTGCCTTTCAACTTCAAGCCAATGCACCCACGCCACCATTTGCAGTAAGTAGTACCTATCAACTAAAAGCCAAAGCACCCAAGCCACTATTTGATATAACTAATGCCTTTCAACTTCAAGCCAAAGCACCCAAGCCACCATTTGCAGTAAATAGTGCCTTTCAACTTCCAGCCAAAGCACCCAAGCCACTATTTGATATAACTAATGCCTTTCAACTTCAAGCCAAAGCACCCAAGCCACCATTTGCAGTAAATAGTGCCTTTCAACTTCCAGCCAAAGCACCCAAGCCACCATTTGCAGTAAGTAGTGCCTTTCAACCTCAAGCCAAAGCACCCAAGCCACCATTTGCAGTAAGTAGTGCCGTTCAACTTCAAGCCAAAGCAGCCAAGCCACCATTTGCAGTAAGTAGTACCTTTGAACTTAAAGCCCAAGCACCCAAGCCTCCATTTGCAGTAAGTAGTGCCTTTCAACTTCAAGCAATGCACCCACGCCACCATTTGCAGTAAGTAATGCCTTTCAACTTCAAGCCATATCACCCAAGCCACCATTTGCAGTAATAGTGCCTTTCAACTTCAAGCCAAAGCACCCAAGCCACCATTGTGAGTAAGTAGCGTCTTTCAACCTCATGCCACCATTTGCAGTAAGTGGTGCCTTTCAACTTCAAGCCAAAGCACCCAAGCCACCATTTGCAGTAAGTAGTGCCGTTCATCTTCGAGCCAAAGCAGCCAAGCCACCATTTGCAGTAAGTAGTGCCTTTCAACTTAAAGCCGAAGCAACCAAGCCACCATTTGCAGTAAGGAGTGCCTTTCAACTTAAAGCCGAAGCACCCAAGCCACCATTTGCAGTAAGTAGTGCCGTTCAACTTCAAGCCAAAGCAGCCAAGCCACCATTTGCAGTACGAAGTGCCTTTCAACTTAAAGCCACCATTTGCAGTAAAGAGTGCCTTTCAACTTCAAGCCAAAGCACCCAAGCCACCATTAGCAGTAAGTAGTGACGTTCAACTTCAAACCAAACACCCAAACCACCATTTGTAGTAAGTAGTGCCTTTCAACCAGGCCAAATCACACATGCCGCCAGTGGCAGTACGTAGTGCCTTTCAACCTCATGCCACCACTTGTAGTAAGTAGTGCCTTTCAACTTCAAGCCCAAGCTCCCAAGCCACCATTTGCTGTAAGTAATGCCTTTCAACTTCAAGCCAAAGCACCCAAGCCACCATTTGCAGTAAATAGTGCCTTTCAACTTCCAGCCAAAGCACCCAAGCCACCATTTGCAGTAAGTAATGCCGTTCAACTTCAAGCCAAAGCAGCCAAGCCACCATTTGCAGTAAGTAGTGCTTTTCAACTTAAAGCCGAAGCACCCAAGCCACCATTTGTAGTAAGTTGTGCCTTTCAACTTCAAGCCACCATTTGCAGTAAAGAGTGCCTTTCAACTTCAAGCCAAAGCACCCAAGCCACCATTAGCAGTAAGTAGTGACTTTCAACTTCAAGCCAAAGCACCCAAGCCACCATTAGCAGTAAGTAGTGCCTTTCAACTTCAAGCCAAAGCACCCAAGCCACCATTTGCAGTAAGTAGTGCTTTCCAACTTCAAGCCAAAGCACCCAAGCCACCGTTTGCAGTAAGTAGTGCCTATCAACTTCAAGCCAAAGCACCCAAGCCACCATTTGCAGCAAGTAGTGCCGTTCAACTTCAAGCCAAAGCAGGCAAGCCACCATTTGCAGTAAGTAGTGCCTTTTAAATTAAAACCGAAGGACCCAAGCCACCATTTGCAGTAAGTAGTGCATTTCCACTTAATGCCACCATTTGCAGTAAGTAGTGCCTTTCAACGTAAAGCCAAAGCACCCAAATCCACCATTTGCAGTAAGTAGTGACCTCCAACTTCAAGCCAAAGTACCCCAGCCACCATTTGCAGTAGTGACCTTCAAATTCAAGCCAAAGCACGCAAGCCACCATTGGCAATAAGAAGTGTTTCAACTTAAAGCCAAATCTACCCGCCACCTTTTGCAGTGTGGTGCCTTTCAACTTCAAGCCAAAGCACCCAAGCCACCATGTGCAGTAAGTAGTGCCTTTCAACTTCAAGCAAATCACCCGACACCATTTGCAGTAAGTAGTGCCTTTAAACTTCAAGCCAAATCTCCCAAGCCACAATTTGCAGTAAGTAGTGCCTTTCAACTTCAAGCCAAAGCACACAAATAACCTTTTGCAGGCAGTGCCTTTTTACTTCAAACAAAACCATATTTTCATTTTCAAACCACATTAAGGGCACTCACAGTTGTGTAGAAATTTGTTCAGTGTTATTCAGAGCTCATCGAGACGTGACCCTTTGCTTCATCCACCTTGCACAGATTGAGTGAGGGACACCACTTCCTGGTTTTATATTCACTCCCCTCCCTCCAGCAGGTGCAGCAGATAGAATGGTGATTTCTTCAAACTTCAAGCCATAGCTCCCAAGCCACCATTTGCAGTAAATAGTGCAATTCAACTTCAAGCCAAATCACTCAAGCCACCATTTGCTGTAACTATTGACTTTCAACATCAAACCAAAGCACCCAAGCCATCATTTGCAGTAAGTAGTGCCTATCAACTTCAAGCAAAGCACCCAAGCCACCATTTGCAGTGTAGTGCCTTTCAACTTCAAGCCAAAACACCCAAAACACCATTTGCAGTAAGTAATGCCTTTCAACTTCAAGCCAAAGCTCACAAGCCACCATTTGCTATGTAGTGCCTTTCAATATCGTCAAAGCACCCAAGCCACCATTTATAGGAAGTAGTGCCGTTCAACTTCAAGCCAAAGCACCCAAACAACCATTTGCACACAGTGCCTTTTTACTTCAAACAAACCATATTTTCATTTTCAAACCACATTAAGGGTACTCACATTTGTGTAGACATTTGTTCAGTGTTATTCAGAGCTCATAGAGACGTGACCCTTTGCCTCATCCACCTTGCAGAGACTGAGTGAGGCACACCACTTCCTGGTTTTATATTCCATCCCCCTCCCCCCAGCAGGTGCAGAAGAGAGAATGGTGATAATTTTTAAACTTCAAGCCAAAGCTCCCAAGCCACCATTTGCAATAAGTAGTGCCTTTCAAGTTCAAGCAAATCACCCGCCACCATTTGCAGTAAGTAGTGCCTTTCAACTATAAATCAAAGCAGGGGCAGCAGAGAGAATGTTGTTTAAAATAAAACGTTGATATCTCTCTGATTTGTCATCGATGGGATAAATCCTCCGCACCCTTAGGGCGGAGTGGGGCTCTGAGCAAAGTGGTCAAAAATGACGGCCGTAGGTGGCGGCGTTCTGTCGGAAATCGCAGCACAGTTGGCCAAAAGCGGTCAAGATCAGAGATTTAGTATTATAGGTAAGGTGGGAATTGAACCTGGGTTTCTGGGGCTCTGAGTGTCAGCTTTAATCAACGTCGCTCCCAGCGCAGGCCGGGAACACAACCCCCAACTCCACCATCTTCCATCCGATCGAGCCGAAACTCTCCCACGCCGCTGTTTGTCATCTCACTTGATCCGCCAGTTCTTCTGCTCTCCAACAGGGGGCGGTGAGAGGGTTATGTGACCAGATGTCAGATTTGCATTGTGATCAGTTTATTGTCACAAACACACTGGGGGTGAAGTGAAATTCCTCACCAGCAGTCATAGAAACATAGACAATAGGTGCAGGAGTAGGCCATTCGGCCCTTCGAGCCTGCACTATTCGCCATTCAATATGATCATGGCTTATCATCCAACTCAGTATCCTGTACCTGCCTTCTCTCCATACCCCCTGATCCCTTTAGCCACAAGGGCCACATCTAACTCCCTCTTAAATATAGCCAATGAACTGGCCTCAACTACCTTCTGTGGCAGAGAATTCCACAGATTCACCACTCTCTGTGTAAAAAATGATTTTCTCATCTTGGTCCTAAAAGACTTCCCTCTTATCCTTAAACTGTGACCCCTAGTTCTGGACTTCCCCAACATCGGGAACAATCTTCCTGCATCTAGCTGTCCAACCCCTTAAGAATTTTGTAAGTTTCTATAAGATCCCCCCCCCCCTAATCTTCTAAATTCTAGCGAGTACAAGCCGAGTCTATCCAGTCTTTCTTCATATGAAAGTCCTGACATCCCAGGAATCAGTCTGGTGAACCTTCTCTGTACTCCCTCTATGGCAAGAATATATTTCCTCAGATTAGGAGACCAGAACTGTACGCAATACTCCAGGTGTGGTCTCACCAAGACCATGTACAACTGCAGTAGAATTTCCCTGCTCCTATACTCAAATCCTTTTGCTTCGAATGCTAACATACCATTCGCTTTCTTCACTGCCTGCTGCACCTGCATGCCTACTTTCAATGACTGGTGTACCATGACACCCAGGTCTCGTTGCATCTCCCCTTTTCCTAATAGGCCACCATTCAGATAATTGTCTAATTTCCTGTTTTTGCCACCAAAGTGGATAAACACACATTTATTCACATTATACTGCATCTGCCGTGCATTTGCCCACTCACCCAGCCTATCTATGTTACCTTGCAGCCTCCTAGCATCCTCCTCGCTGCTAACACGGCCCCCCAGCTTCGTGTCATCCGCAAACTTGGAGATGTTGCATTCAATTCCCTCGTCTAAATCATTAATATACATTGTAAATAGCTGGGGTCCCAGCACTGAGCCTTGCGGTACCCCACTAGTCACTGCCTGCCATTGTGAAAAGGTCCCGTTTACTCCTACTCTTTGCTTCCTGTTTGCCAGCCAGTTCTCTATCCACATCAATACTGAACCCCCAATACCGTGTGCTTTAAGTTTGTATACTAATCTCTTATGTGGGACCTTGTCGAAAGCCTTCTGGAAGTCAAATCTCGCTGAGTTACTCCAGCATTTTGTGTCGATCTTTTGTTTAAAGCCGCACCTGCAGTTTCTTCCCACACAAACATGTACTGAACTGCGTTGTAAAATCAGTCGGATTAATAGCGGACTGGGCGGGCAGGATTCTGGTAGCTGTTCACGATGATAAGATGTTGTATGTCTGAGCAAAGAGGGGAGGGAGAGGGCAG
>NC_045971.1:49589020-49716653 GCF_010909765.2 Amblyraja radiata
CCCCCTCTCTCTCTCTCCCCCTCTCTCTCTCCCACTCCCTCTCCTCTTCTCTCTTCTCTCTCTCTCTCTCCTAATTTGAGGAAGGACATTCTTGCTATTGAGGGAGTGCAACGTAGGTTTACAAGGTTAATTCCCGGGATTGGTGGGACTGTCATATGCTGAGAGAATGAGCGGCTGGGCTTGTACACTCTGGAGTTTAGAAGGATGAGAGGGCATCTCATTGAAACATATAAGAATTTTAAAGGCTTGGAAACGCTAGAGGCAGGAAACATGTTTCCACCCAGAGAGTTGTGAATCTGTGGCCATTTAGGACTGAGCCGAGCAGAAACTTTTTAACCCAGAGAGTTGTGGATCTGTGGCCATTTGGGACTGAGATGATGAGAATATTTTCCACCCAGAGAGTTGTAAGTGTGGGATTCTCTGCCTCAGAGGGTGGTGGAGGCTGGTTCTCTGGATGTTTTTTTCAAGAGAGAGCTAGATAGGGCCCTTAAAGATAGCGGAGTCAGGGGATATGGGGAGAAGGCAGGAACGGGGTACTGATTATTATTATCATTATCATCCTTTATTGTCATCTTGCAAAGCAACAATTGTCCAGTGCAAAATGAGACGACATTTCCCAGGGAATACCGGAGCATCGCACATAAAACTTAAACATTTCACGCATAACCATATAACAATTACAGCACGGAAACAGGCCATCTCGGCCTTTCATGTCCGTGCCGAACACTTATTTTCCCCTAGTCCCATCTACCTGCACTCAGCCCATAACCCTCCATTCCTCTCCCGTCCATATACCTATCCAATTTATTTTTAAATGATAACATTGAACCTGCCTCCTCCACTTCCACTGGAAGCTCATTCCATACAGCTACCACTCTCTGAGTAAAGAAGTTCCCCCTCGTATTACCCCTAAACTTCTGTCCCTTAATTCTCAACTCATGTCCACTTGTTTGAATCTTCCCTCCTCTCAAAGGGAAAAGCTTATCCACGTCAACTCTGTCTTTCCCTCTCATCATTTTAAAGACCTCTATCAAATCTCCGCTTAACCTTCTTCGCTCCAAAGAATAAAGACCTAACTTGTTCAACCTTTCTCTGTAACTTAGTTGTTGAAACCCAGGCAACATTCAAGTAAATCTCCTCTACTCTCTCCATTTTGTTGACATCCTTCCGATAATTAGGCGACCAAAATTGTACACCATACTCCAGAATTGGCCTCACCAATGCCTTGTACAATTTTAATATTACATCCCAACTTCTATACTCAATGCTCTGATTTATAAAGGCCAGCACACTAAAAGCTTTCTTTACCACACTATCTACATGAGATTCCATCTTCAGGGAACTATGCACAGTTATTCCTAGATCCCTCTGTTCAACTGCATTCCTCAATACCTACCATTTACCATGTACGTCCTATTTTGATTTGTCCTGCCAAGATGTAGCACCTCACACTTCAGCATTAAACTCCATCTGCCATCTTTCAGCCCACTCTTCCAAATGGCCTAAATCTCCCTGTAGACTGTGAAAATCTACTTCATTATCCACAACACCACCTATCTTAGTATCATCTGCATACTTACTAATCCAATTTACCACACCATCATCCAGATTATTGATGTACATGACAAACAATAGTGGACCCAACACAGATCCCTGAGGCACCCACGTAGTCACCAGCCTCCAACCTGACAAACAGCCATCCACCCTTAGGTACACCAAAATGCTGGAGAAACTCAGCGGGTGCAGCAGCATCTATGGAGCGAAGGTAATAGGTAACTTTTCGTGAAAAGTTACCTATTTCCTTCGCTCCATAGATGCTGCTGCACCCGCTGAGTTTCTCCAGCATTTTTGTGTACCTTCGACTTTCCAGCATCTGCGGTTCCTTCTTGAACACAGCCATCCACCCTTACTCTCTGGCATCTCCCATTCAGCCACTGTTGAATCCATCTTGCTACTCCACCATTAATACCCAACAATTGAACCTTCGTAACCAACCTTCCATGAGGAACCTTGTCAAAGGCCTTACTGAAGTCCATATAGACAACATCCACTGCTTTACCCTCATCAATTTCCCGAGTAACCTCTTCAAAAAATTCTAGAAGATTAGTCAAACATGACCTTCCAGCCACAAATCCATGTTCCAGGCATAAAATATAATGATTTAAAAAAACAATCCAGTTCCTGATAAAACAGTACGAATTGTTAAACAAAAGTGCAGGTAAAAACAGCAACATTAAAATACAAGTAACAGTCATAAAATGTCCAGGGCAGCTGATTTAAGTGGCCTGAGCCAGTGCCAGAGTTATTACTCAGTGCCAGTTATTAAATGATCAGTTCAAAAAGCAGCAGAATCAGGTGGAATGACTGTTTAGCAGCCTCACAGCCTGTGGCAGGAAACTGTTTAGCAGTCTGGTTGTCCGGGCTTTGATGCTACGGTATATCTTGCCTGATGGCAGGAGATCCAGGTGTGTGTGGAGTGGGTGCAGTCTGTCCTTTGCTATGCTCAGTGCTTTTTTCAGGCAGCGGCTCTGGAACAGTTCTTGTACCGAGGGTAGGGAGACGCCAATGATCCTCTCTGCTCCCCTCACTACTCTCTGCAGAGGCTTCCTGTCTGAGCAGTTACAGTTGGAGTACCATGTGTTCATGCAGTACGTAAGTACAGACTCCACCGTGCCCCTGTAAAAAGTCCTGAGGATGTTGGTGGGGAGTGAGACCTGTTTGAGTTTCCTCAGGTAGTGCAGTCGCTGATGGGCCCGTTTGACAATCCCAGTGATGTTCCTGGACCAGGTGAGACTGTCTGTAATTTGCACTCCGAGGATCTTTATGTTCTCCACTCTCTCCACCGTGGTGTCACTGATGTTGAGGGGTGTGTGTTTGGGCTGCGACTTCCTGAAGTCGACAATCATCTCCTTTCTTTTGTCAACGTTTAATGCTAAATTGTTGTTGCCGCACCAGTCCACTAGTTGTTTCACTTTCTCCCTGTACATTGTTTCATCCTCTCCACTGATGAGACCCACCACTGTGGTGTCATCTGCAAATGTTATAATCTTATTGCCCCTGAATCTGGCAGCACAGTCATGTGTGAGCAGTGGGAACAACAGCGGGCTGAGCACACAGCCTTGCGTGATCGAGCCTGAGGTATTCTTGCCAACATGGACTGACTGCGGTCTCTATGTCAGAAAGTCCAGGATCCAGCGACACAGGGTGGTGTTGAGGCCCAGCAGGGTTAGTTCCTCCACAAGTCTCTGTGGGATGATGGTGTTAAAAGCTGAGCTGAAGTCAATGTACAGGATTCTGGCGTAGGTGTTTTTGTTTTCCAGATGAGTGAGTACTGTGTGCAGCGTAGTAGAGATGGCAACTTCTGTAGAACGGTTGGGGCGATAGGCGAACTGGAGGGGGTCTAACGATGAGGAGAGGCTGGCAGTAATGTGAGGTTTAACCAGGCGTTCAAAGCACTTCATTACTATGGGGGTCAGGGCGACAGGGCGGTAATCATTTAGGCAGGCCACAACTGATTTCTTTGCTATTGGGATTATTGTGGAGGTTTTGAGGCATGTGGGGACAATGGCTTGACTAAGGGAGATGTTGAAGATGTCTGTTAGCACATCTGCTAACTCATCCGCACATTCCTTGAGCACACGGCCTGGGATGTTGTCGGGTCCAACTGCTTTCCACGGGTTGACCTTGGACAGGATTCTCCGTGTGTACATCGAGTCTATGGTCAGGACTGGCTGGTCAGTTTGTAAGCAAGGGCTAGCTCTCCCATTGGGTATGGTGTTAGCTGCATCAAAACGTGCAAAGAAATTGTTCTTCTGGAACAATTATCTGGAAGTTTATCTGGAAGAGAAGTGTCGGTGTCAGTCACCTGCTGCCTTGCCTTGTACCCCGTCAGTGTTTGGATTCCCTTCCACATCCTCCTGCTGTCTCCTGTGTCACAGAGGTGTCCCTGGATTTTCTCTGCATAGGCACGTTTCGCTGCCTTGATTCCTTTTTCCAGTGCAGTCCTGGTAGATGGAAGAGCAGCTGTGTTACCGGCTCTGTAGGCTGCATCACGGGCCCTCAGCAGCGAGCGCACCTCTGCTGTCATCCATGGCTTTTCATTTCCACAGAGATTAGGGATCCCAATTGATTGGGGATGATCAGCCATGATCACATTGAATGGCGGTGCTGGCTCGAAGGGCCAAATGGCCTCCTCCTGCACCTGTTGTCTATTGTCCAGTGAAGGTGATTGGACTCTTGTTGTTAGACAAAAATGCTGGAGAAACTCAGCGTGTGAGGCAGCATCTATGGAGCGAAGGAAATGGTTCTTGAGTCTGAAGAAGGGTCTCGACCCGAATCGTCACCTATTCCTTTGAATCCTCTGTCCCAGAGAGTGTGAGAGAGAGACAGACAGAGAGAGAGAGAGACGGAGAGAGAGACGGAGAGAGGGACGGAGAGAGGGACGGTGAGAGGGACGGAGAGAGGGACGGAGAGAGGGAGAGAGAGAGGGAGATGCAGGTGCAGCAGGCAGTGAAGAAAGTATATTCCCTAGGACATTGAGGGAAGTTAGTGTAGAAATAGCCGGGGCTATGACAGAAATATTTCAAATGTCATTAGAAACGGGAATAGTCCCCGAGGATTGGCGTACTGCGCATGTTGTTCCATTGTTTAAAAAGGGTTCTAAGAGTAAACCTAGCAATTATAGACCTGTTAGTTTGACTTCAGTGGTGGGCAGATTAATGGAAAAGATACTTAGAGATAATATATATAAGCATCTGGATAAACAGGGTCTGATTAGGAACAGTCAACATGGATTTGTGCCTGGAAGGTCATGTTTGACTAAACTTCTTGAATTTTTTGAAGCGGTTACTAGGGAAATTGACGAGGGTAAAGCAGTGGATGTTGTCTATATGGACTTTAGTAATGCCTTTGACAAGGTTCCTCATGGAAGGTTGGTTAAGAAGGTTCAACTGTTGGGTATAAATGCAGGAGTAGCAAGATGGATTCAACAGTGGCTGAATGGGAGAAGCCAGAGGGTAATGGTGGATGGCTGTTTGTCGGTTTGGAGGCAGGTGACTAGTGGGGTGCCTCAGGGATCTGTGTTGGGTCCTTTGTTGTTTGTCATGTACACCAATGATCTGGATGAAGGGGTGGTAAATTGGATTAGTAAGTATGCAGATGATACCAAGATAGGGGGTGTTGTGGATAATGAAGAGGATTTCCAAAGTCTACAGAGTGATTTAGGCCATTTGGAAGAATGGGCTGAAAGATGGCAGATGGAGTTTAATGCTGATAAATGTGAGGTGCTACACCTTGGCAGGACAAATCAAAATAGGACGTACATGATAAATGTCAGGGAATTGAAGAATACAGTTGAACAGAGGGATCTGGGAATAACCGTGCATAGTTCCTTGAAGGTGGAATCTCATATAGATAGGGTGGTAAAGAAAGCTTTTGGTATGCTAGCCTTTATAAATCAGAGCATTGAGTATAGAAGCTGGGATGTAATGTTAAAATTTTACAAGGCATTGGTGAGACCAAATCTGGAGTATGGTGTACAATTTTGGTTGCCCAATTATAGGAAGGATGTCAACAAAATAGAGAGAGTACAGAGGAGATTTACTAGAATGTTGCCTGGGTTTCAACAACTAAGTTACAGAGATAGGTTGAATAAGTTAGGTCTTTATTCTCTGGAGCGCAGAAGGTTAAGGGGGGACTTGATAGAGGTCTTTAAAATGATGAGAGGGATAGACAGAGTTGATGTGGACAAGCTTTTCCCTTTGAGAATAGGGAAGATTCAAAGAGGACATTACTTCAGAATTAAGGGACAGAAGTTTAGGGGTAACATGAGGGGGAACTTCTTTACTCAGAGAGTGGTAGCGGTGTGGAATGAGCTTCCAGTGGAAGTGGTGGAGGCAGGTTTGTTGGTATCATTTAAAAATAAATTGGATGCGCATATGGATGAGAAGGGAATGGAGGGTTATGGTATGAGTGCAGGCAGGTGGGACTAAGGGAAATAATTGTTCGGCACGGACTTGTAGGGCCGAGATGGGCTGTTTCCGTGCTGTAATTGTTATATGGTTATATGGTTATAAAGTGAATGGTATGTTAGCATTCATAGGAAAAGGATTTGAGTATAGGAGCAGGGAGGTTCTACTGCAGTTGTACAGGCTCTTGATGAGACCACATCTGGAGTATTGCGTACAGTTTTGGTCTCCTAATCTGAGGAAAGACATTCTTGCCATAGAGGGAGCACAGAGAAGGTTCACCAGACTGATTTCTGGGATGTCAGGACTTTCATATGAAGATAGACTGGATAGACTCGGCTTGTACTCGCTAGAATTTAGAAGATTGAGGGGGCATCTTATAGAAACTTACAAAATTCTTAAGGGGTTGGACAGGCTAGATGAAGGAAGATTGTTCCCGATGTTGGGGAAGTCCAGAACAAGGGGTCGCAGTTTAAGGATAAGGGGGAAATCTTTTAAGACTGAGATGATAAAAACAATTTTCACACAGACAGTGGTGAATCTCTGGAATTTTCTGCCACAGAAGGTTGTTGAGGCCGGTTCATTGGCTATATTTAAGAGGGAGTTAGATGTGGCCCTTGTGGCGAAAGGGATCAGGGGGTATGGAGAGAAGGCAGGTACAGGATACTGAGTTGGATGATCAGCCATGATCATATTGAATGGCGGTGCAGGCTCGAAGGACCGAATGGCCTACTCCTGCACCTATTTTCTATGTTTCTATGAGAGGGAGGGAGAGAGGGAGAGAGAGAAAGAGACAGAGAGAGGGAGCGAGAGAGACAGGCAGACAGAGGGAGAGAGAGACAGAGAGGGAAAGAGAGAGACAGAGACAGAGTGAGGCAGAGAGAGAGACAGAAAGAGAGAGAGACAGAAAGAGAGAGAGAGACAGAGAGAGAGAAAGAGACAGAGACAGACAGAGACAAACAGAGAGATATATCGATAGAGAGAGAGAGAGAGAGAGAGAGACAGAGAGAGAGACAGAGAGAGAGAGAGAGTGAGAGAGTGAGTGACAGAGAGAGAGACAGAGAGAGAGACAGAGAGATAGAGAGAGAAAGAGAGAGACAGAGAAACAGAGAGAGAGAGAGAGAGAGAGACACACACACAGTAAAGGACACGGGCTGAAAATGAGAAGCCAGTGTGACCTCAGTGTGGGGGGGAGAGAGAGAGACTGACAGACAGAAAGAGAGAGAGAGGGACACACAGACAGACAGACAGAGACAGAGAGAGAGAGGTACAGCGCGGAAACATGCCCTTCAGCCCAACTTGCCCACACCAGCTAACATGCCCCATCTACACTAGTCCCACCCCGACCAACATGCCCCATCTACACTAGTCCCACCCTGACCAACATGCCCCATTCTACACTAGTCCCACCCTGACCAACATGCCCCATCTACACTAGTCCCACCCCGACCAACATGCCCCATCTACACTAGTCCCACCCCGACCAACATGCCCCAACTACACTAGTCCCACCCCGACCAACATGCCCCACCTACACTAGTCCCACCCCGACCAACATGCCCCATCTACACTAGTCCCACTCCGACCAACATGCCCCATCTACACTAGTCCCACCCCGACCAACATGCCCCATCTACACTAGGCCCACCCTGACCAACATGCCCCATCTACACTAGTCCCACCCTGACCAACATGCCCCATCTACACTAGTCCCACCCCGACCAACATGCCCCATCTACACTAGTCCCACCCCGACCAGCATGCCCCATCTACACTAGTCCCACTCCAACCAACATGCCCCATCTACACTAGTCCCACCCTGACCAACATGCCCCATCTACACTAGTCCCACCCCGACCAACATGCCCCATCTACACTAGACCCACCCCGACCAACATGCCCCATCTACACTAGTTCCACCCCGACCAACATGCCCCATCTACACCTGTCCCACCCGACCAACATGCCCCATCTACATTAGTCCCACCCGACCAACATGCCCCATCTACACCTGTCCCACCCCGACCAACATGCCCCATGTACACTAGTCCCACCCAGACCAACATGCCCCATCTACACTAGTCCCACCCCGACCAACATGCCCCATCTACACTAGTCCCACCCCGACCAACATGCCCCATCTACACTAGTCCCACCCCGACCAACATGCCCCATCTACACTAGTCCCACCCCGACCAACATGCCCCATCTACACTAGTTCCACCCCGACCAACATGCCCCATCTACACCTGTCCCACCCGACCAACATGCCCCATCTACATTAGTCCCACCCCGACCAACATGCCCCATCTACACCTGTCCCACCCGACCAACATGCCCCATGTACACTAGTCCCACCCAGACCAACATGCCCCATCTACACTAGTCCCACCCCGACCAACATGCCCCATCTACACTAGTCCCACCCCGACCAACATGCCCCATCTACACTAGTCCCACCCCGACCAACATGCCCCATCTACACTAGTCCCACCCCGACCAACATGCCCCATCTACACTAGTCCCACCCCGACCAACATGCCCCATCTACACTAGTCCCACCCCGACCAACATGCCCCATCTACACTAGTCCCACCCCGACCAACATGCCCCATCTACACTAGTCCCACCCCGACCAACATGCCCCATCTACACTAGTCCCACCCCGACCAACATGCCCCATCTACACTAGTCCCACCCCGACCAACATGCCCCAACTACACCTGTCCCACCCGACCAACATGCCCCATCTACACTAGTCCCACCCCGACCAACATGCCCCATCTTCATAGTCCCACCCCGACCAACATGCCCCATCTACACCAGTCCCACCCGACCAACATGCCCCATCTACACTAGTCCCACCCCGACCAACATGCCCCATCTACACTAGTCCCACCCCGACCAACATGCCCCATCTACACAAGTCTTGTACAAATGCAACGTGACCTCCCAACTTCTTGACTGAATAGGGAGAGAGAGAGAGGGAGATAGAGGGAGAGAGAGAGAGAGAGAACGAGGGAGAGAGAGACAGAGAGAAACATAGAGAGAGAGAGAGTGACAGAGAGAGAGAGTGTGATAAGGAACTGCAGATGTTGGATTACACCGAAGATAGACACAAAGTGCAGGAGTAACTCAGCGGGTCAGGCAGCATCTCTGGAGAGAAGGAATGGGTGATATTTCGGGTCGAGACCCTTCTTCAGACTGAGATAGAGAGACAGAGACAGAGAGAGAGAGAAACAGAGTGAGACAGAGAAAGAGAGAGAGAAACAGGGAGAGAAACAGGGAGAGAGAGAGATAAACAGAGAAAAAGAGAGAGAGACACACAGGGAGAGAGAGAGAGAGAGAGAGAGAGAGAGGGAGTGATACAGGACGGAAACGGGCCCTTCGGCTCAACTTGCCCACACCGGCCAACTTGCCTCATCTACACTAGTCCAAGTACCTGTCCAAGTGTTGGGATAGTCCCAGCCTCAACTCCCTCCTCAAGCAACTCGTTCCATACACCCACCACCCTCTGTGTGGAAAAGTTGCCCCTCAGGTTCCTATTCAATTATTCCCACCCCCGCGTCTCTCACCTTAAACCCGTGTCCTCTGGTCCTCGATTCCCCTGCTCTAGGCAAGAGACTGTGCGTCTACCCGATCTATTCCTCTGGTGATTTTGTTCACCTCTATAAGATTGCCCCTCATCCTCCTGTGCTCCAAAGAATAGTCCCAGCCCTGCCCCAACCTCTCCCTGTAGCTCAGGCCCCTCGAGACCCGGCAACATCCTCGTAAAACTTCTCTGCGCCCTTTCCAGCTCGACGACATCTTTCCTGTAACACGGTGCCCAGAACTGAACACAATACAGAGACAGAGACAGACAGAGGGAGACAGGGACAGAGGCAGGGACAGAGAGAGAGACACACACACACACAGAGGCAGGGACAGAGAGAGAGAGACACACACACACACACAGACAGGGACAGAGACAGGGAGAGAGAGAGAGGCAGGGACAGAGAGAGAGAGACACACACACACACAGACGGACAGAGACGGGCAGGGAGAGGGACAGACAGAGAGAGACAGAGTGAGAGAGACAGATGCAGAGAGAGAGGGAGATAGAGAGAGGGAGAGATAGAGAGAGGGAGAGATAGAAAGAGGGAGAGACAGAGAAAGAGAGAGACAGAGAGACAAAGCGAGAGCAAGACAGAGGGAGAGAGAGACAGAGACAAACGGAGACAGAGGGAGAGAGAGACAGCAAGAGAGAGATAGAGGGACAGGGATAGAGAGGGACAGACAGAGACAGAGAGATACAGACAGAGAGACAGAGAAAGAGTGAGAGACAGAGAGAAATACTGAGAGACAGATGCAGAGAGAGAGGGAGAGAGATATATAGAGAGAGAGAGAGAGACAGAGAGGGACAGAGACGGAGAGACAGAGAGAGAGAGACAGACAGAGAGACAGGCAGAGAGAGAGAGAGAGAGAGATAGGGAGAGAGAGACAGAGACAAACAGGGAGAGGGAGAAAGAGAGACAGACAGATATAGGGGCAGTGATAGAGAGGGAAAGAGAGAGATACAGAAACAGAGAGAGACAGGGAGACAGGCAGAGAGGGGCAGGCAGAGGGAGAGAGAGACAGAGAGAGAGAGAGAGAGAGAGGGACAGAGAGATAGTGAAAACAAATTAGACCCAAATAACTACCGTGGCCTAGGGAAGTTATTCTTCAGTATCATAAATAACAGAATGCAGGATTTCCTTAACAAACACAACATTTTCAGTAAAAACCAAATTGGCTTCCTCCCAAAACACCGTACCACTGACCACATTTATACCCTCCACACTCTCATTGAAAAACATGTACACCAAGCGAAAAATGGGAAAATATTTGCCTGTTTTATTGACTTTGAGAAAGCATTTGACTCTATTTGGCATGAAGGGCTCTATTACAAACTCCGCAGCTGTGGTATAGGAGGAAAGGTATATGACCTTATTAAATCAATGTATCTGAATAATAAATGTGGCTTTAAAATTGGGGACAAACGCACTGATCTCTTCGCCCATAGAAGAGGCGTCCGGCAAGGCTGCAATCTGAGCCCGACACTGTTTAATGTATATATCAACGATTTGGCAGAAAAGTTGGACCAGAGCACAGCGCCTGGGCCTCTGTACTTCTGGACGGAGAGGTAAATTAGCTGTTTTATGCGGATGACTTGGTTCTGCTGTCCCCCACAGAACAGGGACTGCAGCAACAGTTGGACCTACTTGATGAGTACTGCCAAAATTGGGCCCTGGTAGTAAATCTAAAGAAAACCAACATCATGATTTTTCAGAAAAGACCCAGATGTCAGGAAGATAAATACAAATTTACTCTCAATGGAACTGTTATCGAACACACTATGAACTGTACTTACCTTGGTCTAACCGTCTCAGCATCAGGGAGCTTCAATATGGCAGTGAATGCACTAAAAGAGAAAGCTTGAAGAGCTTTGTATGCAATAAAAAGAAGATTCTACAACATCCAAATCCCAATTAAAATCTGGCTTAAAATATTTGACAGTGTAATCCAGCCTATTGGGCTTTATGGTAGTGAAGTATGTCACCATAATTATAGTAAATGGGAAAAACATACAACAGAGGCCCTGCATGCGGAATTTTGTCGGAACATCCTCCGTATCCAAAGGAAAACACCAACAAACGCATGTAGGGCGGAATTAGGCAGATACCCGCTGATATCCAGAAAAGAGCACTACATTTTTGGAATCACCTTAAATCTAGCCCCCCAGTTACCCTCCAGTTTAAAACCCTTCAAACACAAGAGGGGAACCCAGAAAAGAGATCCCTGTGTCTGTTGGTACTGAGACTAACTACTCCTACTCAGTTAAACCCTATCCAGTTAAACCCTGACCGGCCACAGATCAATACTGACCCCCAATCACCAATTAGAGTGAACCAAATTATCAAACAATGTAAAGAAACGTACTTGGAACATCAGGATAAAGAAACCAAAATCCAAAGCAGATTAGAATGTTACCGTTCCCTAAAAAGAGACTATAAATTGGCAGACTATCTCTCAACTGTTAGAGACATAAAGCAGAGACAGACCCTCACCAAATACAGGTTAAGTGACCACTATTTGGTAGTTGAAAAAGGAAGACAGAAGAGATTCTGGCAACCAAGAGAAAACAGAATATGCGGCCACTGTTTGACAGATGAGGTTGAAACAGAGGTGCACTTCCTCCTAAAATGCAAAAAATTTGACAAAACAAGGAAAGCATACTTTGACAAACTCAGTGAGCAACCCCTGATTTTAAAGAGCTAGATGATACATCAAAACTAAGAATAATCCTTGGCGAAGGAAATACGGCTCATCTTGGTGCACAATACGTAACAGCATGCCATAACCTGAGAGACGGTGAATGACCAACATGAACATATGTACGCACACACTAATTGACATTAACTGACACTAAGAAATGAATATTGAATTGCTAAACTTGCTATTGTGTTGTACTGCTTACAGCTGCAAGAACGTGTAGCATCAATAAAGAGCTATAGGCATATTGCGAGTTTATGTACAGGGACATATCTATCCATGCACTGTATACTTACATGACATTCATACACTGTATGTATGTCATGTTTTATACTTTAGCAATATAACAATGTTTTTTTATCGTGCCAATAAAGTTTTTAAATTGAAAATTGAAAATGAGATTGATAGAGAGAGCTAGAGAGACAGAGAAACAGAGAGAGAGAGAGAGAGAGAGAGAATGAATGAATGAATGAATACGTTTATTGTCATTGCACAATACTGTGCAACGAAATTCCATTACATCTCCTCCGGTTAAAAACAATACAAACACGACAACCATTAACACATATATACACTTATTAGTAAAAATAAATAGGTGTTTTAAAAGAATTTAAAAGAATTTGGCGGCATTTCTTAGAATTACATTTTGCTTCCCCAGCATTCTCTGTTGGAATTTAGCTCTTTTATCGCACATGGGTAGAAACTATTCTTTAGTCTACCGGTGCGAGCCTTCAGAGACCTGAATCGCCTCCCAGAGGGTAGCAGAGTAAAAAGGTGGTTGGCTGGGTGGGATGTGTCCTGCTTGATATTTGTGGCCCGGCGCAAGCATCGGGCCCTATATATGTCATCCAAGGAGGGCAGTTGGGCGTTTGTAATGATCTGCGCAGTTTTTATAATTCCCTGCAACGCCCTCCTCTCAGCCACAGTACAGCTAGCAAACCACACCAGGATTCCATAGGAGAGGATACTCTCCACGGCGCATCGGTAGAAGGACAGCAGCAGCGGCTGTGAGACGTTTGCTCTCCGCAGAGACCTCAGGAAATACAGCCGCTGATGTGACTTCTTCACGAGAGTGACGGTGTTCATTTGCCATTTAAGGTCCTGGGAGATGTTTATTCCCAGGAACTTAAAGCCAGTGACTCTCTCCACCATGTCTCCTTTGATGTATAAAGGAGCAGGTTCCTCTCTCCTCTTCCTCCTGAAGTCAACGATCAGCTCTTTCGTCTTCGATGGATTGAGTACCAGGTTGTTTTTGGTACACCAGACAGTCAGTTTTTGGACTTCATCCCTGTAGGCAGACTCGTCGTTGTTGCCTATCAGAGAGAGAGAGAGAGAACCAGAGACAGAGAGAAACAGCGTGAGAGACAGACAGAGAGAGGGGGAGAGACACAGACACAGAGGGATAGCGACAGACAGAGTGAGAGAAAGACTGAGAGACAGGGAGAACCAGGGAGAGAGAGAGAGACAGAGAGTGGGAGAGAGAGACAGAGAGGCGGCGAGAGGAGAGAGAGATGCAGAGACAGAGGCAGCGAGAGAGGGGGGAGAGAAAAAGTGGTGAGATCATTGGACAAAGTCAGCATGAATTTATGAAAGGTAAATCATGTCTGACGAATCTTATAGAATTTTTTTCGAGAATGTAACTTGTAGAGTTGATAAGGGAGAACCAGTGGATGTGTTATATCTGGACTTTCAGAAGGGTTTTGACAAGGTCCCACATAAGAGATTAGTATACAAACTTAAAGCACACGCTATTGGGGGTTCAGTATTGATGTGGATAGAGAACTGGCTGGCAGACAGGAAGCAAAGAGTAGGAGTAAACGGGACCTTTTATGAATGGCAGGCAGTGACTAGTGGGGTACCGCAAGGCTCAGTGCTGGGACCCCAGCTATTTACAATATATATTAATGATTTGGACGAGGGAATTGAATGCAAAATCTCCAAGTTTGCGGATGACACGAAGCTGGGGGGCAGTGTTGGCTGTGAGGAGGATGCTAGGAGGCTGCAAGGTGACTTGGATAGGCTGGGTGAGTGGGAAAATGCATGGCAGATGCAGTATAATGTGGATAAACGCGAGGTTATCCACTTTGGTGGCAAGAACAGGAAAGTGGACTATTATCTGAATGGTGGCCATTTAGGAAAAGGGGAGATGCAATGAGACCTGGGTGTCATGGTACACCAGTCATTGAAAGTAGGCATGCACGTGCAGCAGGCTGTGAAGAAGGCGAATGGTATGTTAGCATTCATAGCAAAAGGATTTGAGTGTAGGAGCAGGGAGGTTCTACTGCAGTTGGACAGGACCTTGGTGAGACCACACCTGAAGTATTGCGTACAGTTTTGGTCTCCTAAGCTGAGGAAGAACATTCTTGCCACGGAAGGAGTGCAGAGAAGGTTCACCAGACTGATTGCTGGAATGGCAGGACTTTCATATCAAGAAAGACAGGATAGACTCGGCTTGTACTCGCTAGAATTTAGAAGATTGAGGGGTGATCTTATAGAAACTTACAAAATTCTTAAGGGTTTGGACAGGCTAGATGCAGGAAGATTGTTCCCGATGTTGGGGAAGTCCAGAACAAGGGGTCACAGTTTAAGGATAAGGGGGAAGTCTTTTAGGACTGTGATGAGAAAGTTTTTTTTCACACAGAAAGTGGTGAATCTGTGGAATTCACTGCCACAGAAAATAGTTGAGGCCAGGTCACTGGCTATATTTAAGAGGGAATTGGATGTGGCCCTTGTGGCTAAAGGGATCAGGGGGTATGGAGAGAAGGCAGGTACAGGATATGGAGTTGGATAATCAGCCATGATCATATTGAATGGCGTTGCAGGCTCGAAGGGCCGAATGGCCTACTCCTGCACCCATTTTCTATGTTTCTTTATAACGGCCATAACCGCACTCAATATGTGCTAGTAATGTCCTGTTTGTCTGATTGTTGACCCTGTGTTCCCCTCCTGCAGGGTTTAGGAGCCGTTGCTGTGGACGGAGAGACGGGGACGTGAGCGGCCATTGAGGGCGGCCAGGGTGCCGGTGGGCTCCCCCATCTGCTCGGTGTGCGGGCTGAGCTTCGATGGAGGACCAACAAGTGAAATTGACATGTGTGGCAAGGCGTGGCAGTGCCTGAGCGAGCTGGAGGCCCACCGGCTGCTGCACACGGGAGAACGTCCCTTCAACTGCTCGGAATGCGGCAAGAGCTTCACTCACTACAGGTACTTGCAGGGGCACAACAGCATGCACTCCAGCGAGACGCCCTTCACCCGCTCCAACTGCAGCATGAGCTTCAAGACGGCGAATCACCTGAAGATACACCGGCAGGTGCACACGGGCGAGAAGCCCTATGGCTGCTCCACATGCGACATGAGCTTTGTCCAGTTGTCGGGGCTAAGGCAGCACCTGCTGGTGCACAGCAGTGAGCGGCCCTTCACCTGCTCCGACTGCGGCAAAGGCTTCAAGTCGTCCAATCACCTGAAGAGGCACAGGCGCCTGCACGCCAGCGAGCACCCCTACACCTGCAGCGACTGCGGCAAAGGCTTCACCCAGTCCAAAGAACTGCTGTCCCACCAGCGCCTCCACACCGGCGAGCGCCCCTACCGCTGCGACCAATGCGGCAAGCGCTTCACCCACTCCAGCACCCTGCTGGAGCACCAGCGCACCCACACTGGGGAGCACCCCTACCGCTGCGCCGAGTGCGGCAAGATCTTCATCCAGTCCAGTCACCTGTTGGACCACCAGCGCACCCACACCGGTGAGCGGCCCTACACCTGCACCCAGTGCGACAAGCGCTCCCAGTCCAGTCACCTGCTGGAGCACCAGCGCACCCACACCGCGGAGCGGCCCTACACCTGCGACCAATGCGGCAAGAACTTCGTCTGCTCCAGCAGCTTGCTGTCTCACCAGCGCACCCACACCAGGGACCGCCCCTACGCCTGTGCCCACTGCGGCAAGAACTTCACCCAGTCCAGTCACCTGCTGAAGCACCAGCGCACCCACACTGGGGAGCGGCCCTACACCTGCACCCAATGCGGCAAGGGCTTCATTTGCTCCAACAGCCTGCTGGGGCACCAACGCACCCACACCGGGGAGCGCCCCTACATCTGCACCCAGTGCGGCAAGGGCTTCAACCGTTCTAGTTACCTGCTGGAGCACCAGCGCACCCACACCGGGGAGCGGCCCTACACCTGTGCCCAGTGCGGCAAGAACTTCACCCAGTCCAGTCACCTGCTGAAGCACCAGCGCACCCACACCGGGGAGCGCCCCTACATCTGCACCCAGTGCGGCAAGGGCTTCAACCGTTCTAGTCACCTGCTGGAGCACCAGCGCACCCACACCGGGGAGCGGCCCTACGCCTGTGCCCAGTGCGGCAAGAACTTCACCCAGTCCAGTCACCTGCTGAAGCACCAGCGCACCCACACCGGGGAGCGCCCCTACACCTGCACCCAGTGCGGCAAGGGCTTCAACTGCTCCAACAGCCTGCTGGGGCACCAGCGCACCCACACCGAGGAGCGCCCCTACATCTGCACCCGGTGCGGCAAGAACTTCACCCAGTCCAGTCACCTGCTGAAGCACCAGCGCACCCACACCGGGGAGCGGCCCTACACCTGCACCCAGTGCGGCAAGCGCTTCACCCGGTCCAGCAACCTGCTGGTGCACCAGCGCATCCACACCGGCGAGCGCCCATTCACCTGCACCCAGTGCGGCAAGGGCTTCAACCAGTCAAGCACCCTGCTGGTGCACCAGCGCACCCACACTGGCGAACGCCCCTACACCTGCGTCCAGTGCGGCAAGGGCTTCACCAGCTCCTCCAAGCTACTGTCCCACCAGCGGGTGCACTCCTGTGACCGTCCCGTCCCCAGCCCGGTGTGTGGAGAGCGCTTTGCCAAGGCCTCCCACGCCCTGTCTCACCAGCACGTGCACACCAATGGCCAGCCCTACGACTGCCCGTACTGTGGTGAGTCGTTTGACAGCTTGCGGGGGTTGCGGCAACACCGGCGGACCCACGCCGGCGAGCAGCTGCTCCCACTGTGACAAGAGAGCACGGGGGCTGCGGGAGCACCAGCGGATACACACCGGAGAGAGACCCTTTGTGTGCTCTGAGTGTGGCAAGGGTTTCACCCACATGTCCAGCCTGTGGCAGCACCGGCGTACCCACAGCGGTTAGCGTCCCTTTCCCTGCCCGTCCTGTGGTAAGTGCTTCACCTGCCTTGACCACCTGCTGGAGCACCGACGAGTCCACACCAGCCAGTGCCCCTTCACCTGCCCGCTCTGTGGCAAGGCCTTTGCCCGCTCCTCCAGCCTGCTGGCACAACGCCACATGGATAGATAGGCACTGTTTAAGTAGACACAAAATGTTGGGAGGAATGGGTAACGTTTCTGGGTCGAGACCCATCTTCAATGTCGACCTGAAACGTCACCCATTCCTTGTCTCCAGAGATGCTGCCTGTCCTGTCGTCTCCATGCATTCCATTCTCTAGGCCCCCATCCTCTCATCTTCATCATGGACGTCCAGTCACTCTACACCTCCATCCCCCACCAGGATGGTCTCAAAGGCCTCCGGTTCTTCCTCGACCGGAGAAGCAACCTATACCCGTCCACTGAAACTCTCCTCCGCTTACCGGAGCTGGTCCTTACCGTCAATAGCCTTGTTTAACTCCTCCCATTTCCTCCAAACACAAGGCGTAGCTATGGGCACACGCATGGGCCCCAGCTACGCCTGCCTCTTTGTCTGGTACGTCGAACAATCCTTGTTTGAGGCGTACCAGGGCCCCATCCCCGACCTCTACCTCCGTTACACCGACGATTGCTTTGGTGCCACCTCCTGCACCCACACACAACTGACTGACTTCATCCACTTCACCACTAACCTCCATCCGGCACTCAAATACACCTGGACCATTTCAGACCCTTCCCTACCATTCCTTGACCTCACTATCTCCATCACAGGTGATAGACTTCTGACCAACATCCACTATAAACCCACTGACTCCCATGGCTATCTGGACTACACTTCTTCCCACCCTGCTTCCTGTAAGGACTTCATCCCCTACTCACAATTCCTCCGTCTACGCCGCATATGCTCCACGGATGAGGCATTCCACACCAGGACATCTGAAATGTCCTCATTATTCAGGGAACGGGGGTTCCCCTCCTCCACCATAGATGAGGTGGAGGAGGGGAACTTCTCCGCCCCCCCCACCCCCCATCAGTCTGAAGAAGGGTTTTGGCCCGAAACGTTGCCTATCTCCTTCGCTCCATAGATGCTGCTGCACCCGCGGAATTTCTCCAGCATTTTTGTGTACCTTCGATTTTCCAGCATCTGCAGTTCCTTCTTAAACAACATGCTGCCTGTCCCACTGACTTACTCCAGCACTCTGTGAATATCACCTATCCATGTTCTCCAGAGATGCTGCCTGACCTGCTGAGTTACTCCAGCACTCTGAAATGTCACCTATCCATGTTCTCCAGAGATGCTGCTTGACCCGCTGAGTTACTCCAGCACTTTGTGATAGTCGTAGAGTGATACAGTGTGGAAACAGGCCCTTTGGCCCAACTTGCCCACACCGACCAACATGTCCAAGCTACACTAGTCCCATCTGCCTGTGTTTGGTCCATATCCCTCCAAACTTGTCCAATCCATGTAACTGTCTAACTGTTTCTTGGGATGGTACCAGCCTCAACTACCTCATGTGACAGTTTGTTCCACACTCCCACTGCCCTCTGTGTGAATGTACCCCTCAATTTCCTTTTAAATCTTTTCCCCTTCACCTTGAACCCATGTTCTCTGGTCCTCGAATCCCCCACTCTGGGCAAGAGATTCTGTGCATCTAACTAAACTGTGTTCTATACAAGATTCCAGCATCTGCAGTTTCTTGTGTCTCCCTCACCTATATCCACCTATCACTTCTGAAGAAGGGTCTCAACCTGAAACTTCACCCATTCCTTCTCTCTAGAGATGCTGCCTGTCCCGCTGAGTTACTCCAGCATTTTGTATCCACCTATCACTTACCAGGCTTTGTCCTGCCCCATCTCTCTTTTCCAGCTTCCTCCCCCCACCCTCTCCACTCAGTCTGAAGAAGGGTCCTGACTTAAGTGTTGTCTGTCCATTCCCTCTAAAGCGGTGGAGGAACTCAGTGGGTCAGGCCGCATCTGTAGAGGGAAGGGAATCTAAGACGACCACTCCCACCTCTTCTTTCCAACTTTCTCCACCTCCCACACCAAGCAGTCTGAAGAAGGGTCCTGACCTAGAATGTTGCCTGTCCATGTTCTCCAGACGTGCAAGTTGCTCCAGGAGATTGCGTCTCTCTTTGTAAACCGGCATCTGCTGTTTCTTCTTTACGTGTGAGAAGATGAAAACCATATAACAATTACAGCACTGAAACAGGCCATCTCGGCCCTTCTAGTCCGTGCCGAACACTTATCCTCCCCTAGTCCCATCTACCTGCACTCAGACCATAACCCTCCATTCATTTCCCGTCCATATACCTACTCAATTTATTTTTTAATGATAACATCAAACCTGCCTTCACCACTTCCACTGGAAGCTCATTCACACAGCTACTACTCCCTGAGTAAAGAAGTTCCCCCTCATGTTACCCCTAAACTTCTGTCCCTTAATTCTCAAATCATATCCTCTTGTTTGAATCTTCCCTACCTTCAATGGAAAAAGCTTATCTATGTCAACTCTGTCTATCCCTCTCATCATTTTAAATACCTCTATCAAGTTCCCCTTGAAACTTCTGTGCTCCAAAGAATAAAGACCTAACTTGTTCAAACTTTCTCTGTAACTTAGTTGCTGAAACCCAGGCAACATTCTAGTAAATCTCCTCTGTACTCTCTCTATTTTGTTGACATCTTTCCTATAATTTGGCAACCACACTTCAGAATTGGCCTCACCAATGCCTTGTACAATTTTGACATTACATCCCAACTTCTATACTCAATGCTCTGATTTATAATGGCCAGCACTCAGAAAGCTTTCTTTACCACCCTATCTACACGAGATTCCACCCTAAGGGAACAATGCACAGTTATTCCTAGATCCCTCTGTTCAACTTCATTCCTCAATTCGCTACCATTTACCATGTACGTCCTATTTTGATTTGTTCTGCCAAGATGTAGCACCTCACACTTATCAGCATTAAATTACATCTGCCATCTTTCAGCCCACTCTTCCAAATGGCCTAAATCTCTCTGTAGACTTTGAAAATCTACATCATTATCCACAACACCACCTAACTTAGTATCATCTGCATACTTACTAATCCAATTTACCACACCATCATCCAGATCATTGATGTACATGACAAACAACAGTGGACCCAACACATATCCCTGAGGCACCCCACTAGTCACCGGCCTCTAATGTGACTATTGCTAAAAATAAAAAATTATGGGATTGGGGGTAATATATTAGCATGGGTAGAGGATTGGCTAACAAATAGGAAGCAGAGAGTGGGGATAAATGGTTCATACTCGGGATGGCAACCGGTAACTAGCGGGGTTCCGCAAGGGTCGGTGCTGGGACCCCAGTTGTTCACAATTTATATAAATGATTTGGAGGAGGGAACCAAGTGTAATATATCAAAATTTGCGGACGATACAAAAATGGGAGGAAAAGTAGGGGATGAGGAGGATAGGAAGAGTCTGCAAAAGGATATAGATAAGCTAGGTGAGTGGGCAACAACTTGGCAGATGAAATTTAATACTAATAAATGTGAAGTCATTCACTTTGGGAAAAAAAATGATAGGGCAAGTTATTTTCTAAATGAGGAGGAGCTGCGTTGTAATGCAACGCAAAGGGATCTAGGGGTATTAGTACATGAATCACTAAAAGTTAGTATGCAGGTGCAGCAAGCAATCAGGAAGGCCAATGGAGTTTTGGCCTTTATTGCTAGGGGGATTGAGTATAAAAACACGGAGGTCTTGCTGCAGCTGTACACAGTATTAGTGAGACCACATTTGGAATACTGTGTACAGTTCTGGGGTCCATACTTAAGAAAGGATGTACTAGCCCTGGAGGCAGTGCAGCGAAGGTTTACAAGATTAATTCCTGCAATGAGGGGATTGACATATGAGGAAAGGTTAAGTAGGCTGGAACTCTACTCTTTGGAGTTTAGAAGAATGAGAGGCGATCTCATTGAAACATATAAGATCGTGAGGGGCCTTGATCGGGTGGATGCACCGAGGATGTTCCCAATGATCGGGGAAACTAGAACTAGGGGACATAGTTGCAGAATAAGGGGGGGCTCTTTTAAAACTGAGATGAGGAAGAACTTCTTCACCCAGAGGGTGGTTAATTTATGGAATTCACTGCCCCAGGGAGCAGTGGAAGCAGAAACTTTAAATATATTTAAGACTAAAATAGATGGTTTTTTAGCTGCCAAGGGGATAAGGGGCTACGGGGAGAGGGCAGGGATATGGACCTAGGTATGGTTAGTATAGTAAGACCTGAGTGATCTCCTGGACAAGTGTCGATCGCCTGGATTGGGGTCGGAGAGGAATTTCCCGGATTTTTTTCCCGAATTGGACCTGGGTTTTTATCCGGTTTTTTGCCTCCCCCAGGAGATCGCGAGGTTCTTGGGGTGGAGAGGGGTGATAGCGGTATAAAGGGGAGGGTAGTGTCTTGTGTTCTGTATCTTGTGTCTACTGTTTGTGGGTAAGTGTGTCTGTTTAGTGTTCAGCCATGAGCGAATGGCGGTGCGGGCTCGACGGACCTGGTGGTCTACTCTCGCACCTACTTTCTATGTTTCTATGTAAATAGCCATCCACCATTACTCTCTGGCATCTCCCATTCAGCCACTGTTGAATCCATCTTGCTACTCCACCATTAATACCCAACAATTGAACCTTCTTAATCAACCTTCCATGAGGAACCTTGTCAAATGCCTTACTGGTGTCCATATAGAAACATCCACCGCTTTACCCTCATCAATTTCCCTAGTAACATCTTCAAAAATTCAATATTAGTCAAACATTACCTTCCAGGGACAAATCCTGGAAAGTCATGTTTGGCTAATTTTGTACTTCTTGAAAACATTAGTTAAGACCAAAGTTGGACTCTTGAAGACTGAAAAAGGTGAATTTATTATGGGGAACAAGAAAATGGCAGATGAGTTGAACAGGTACTTTGGATCCGTCTTCCCTAAGGAGGACACAAACAATCTCCCTGGTTTACTAGTGGCCAGTGGATCTGGGGTGAAGGTAATCCACATTAGGCAGGAAATGGTGTTGGATAGACTGATGGGACTGAAGGCTGATAAATCCCCAGGGCCTGATGGTCTGCATCCCAGGCTACTTAAGTAAGTGGCTCTAAAAATCGTGGACACATTGGTGATCATTTTCCAATGTTCTATAGATTCAGGATCAGTTCCTGTGGATTGGAGGGTAGCTAATGTTATCCCACTTTTTAAGAAATGCGGGAGAGAGAAAACGGAATTATAGTTAGCCTGACATCGGTGGTGGGGAAGATGCTAGAGTCAATTATAAAAGATGAAATAGCCGCATATTTGGATAGCAGTAACAGGATCGGTCCGAGTCAGCATGGATTTACGAAGGGGAAATCATGCTTGACTAATCCTCTGGAATTTTTTGAGGATGTAACTAGGAAAATGGACAAGGGAGAGCCAGTGGATGTCATGCACCAGGACTTTCAGACAGCATTTGATAAGGTTCCACATTGGAGATTAGTGAGCAACATTAGGGCACATGGTATTGGGGATAGAATGCTGACATGGATAGAAAATTGGTTGCCAGACGAAACGGGTCCCTTTCAGAATGGCATGCAGTGACAAGTGGGGTACCGCAAGGCTCGGTGCTGGGACCGCAGCTATTTACAATATACATCAATGAAGAGATTTAAAAGTAACATTAGCAAATTTGTAGATGAGACAAAGCTGGGTGGCAGTGTGAACTGTAATGAGGATGCTATGAGAATGCAGGGTGACTTGGACAGTTTGGGTGCATGGCAGATGCAGTTGTATGTGGATAAATGTGAGGTTATGCACTTTTGTAGCAGAAACAGGAAGGCAGTTTATTATCTAAATGTCAAGTTGGCAAATGCGGAAGTACAACGGGATCTCGGGGTCCTTATTCATCAGTGACTGAAAGTAAGCATGCAGGTACAGCAGGCCGTGAATAAAGCGAATGGCATGTTGGTCGTCATAACAAGAGCAGCTGAGTATCAGAGCAAAGAGGTCCTTCTGCAGTTGTATAGGGACCTAGTGAGACGACGCCTGGAGTATTGTGTACAGTTTTCTTCTCCAAATTTAAGGAAGGACATTCTTGCTATTGAGGGAGTGCAGTGTAGGTTCACAAGTTTAATTCCCGGGATGGCGGAAGTCATATGCTGAGAGAATGGAGTGGCTGGGCTTGTACACTCTGGAGTTTAGAAGGATGAGAGGAGATCTGATTGAAACATATAGGATTATTAAGGGTTTGGACATGCTAGAGGCAGGAAACATGTTTCCGATGTTCGGGGATTTCCAGAACCAGGGGTAACAGTTTCAGAATAAGGTAAGCCATTTAGAACGGAGTTGAGGAAACACTTTTTTCACACAGTGAGTTGTGAGTCTGGAATTCTCTGCCTAAAGAGGGCGGTGGCGGCCGGTTCTCTGGATACTTTCCAGCGAGAGCTAGATAGGGATCTTAATGATAGCAGAGTCAGGGGATATGGGGAGAAGGCAGGAACGGGGTACTGATTGTGGATGATCAGCCATGGTCACATTGAATGGCGATGCTGGCTTGAAAGGCCGAATGACCTACTCCTGCATCTGTTGTCTCTTGTCTGATGTCTATTGTATCAGGACTAGGCGTGTATTTCACCCTACACTCCAAGGCCTGCTGGATCTCCCGGTTGCCAACCATTTTAACTCCCCTTCCCACCCCCACACTGATGTTTCTGTCCTGGGCCTCCTCCGTTGCCAGTGAGGTGACATGCAATCTGGAGGAACAGCACCTCATAGCTTACAGCCCAATGACATGAACATTGAATTCTCCAAATTAAGGATACTTCCCCCTCCTGCTCAAGTCCTGGAGTCTGTCCCAACCCCATCTCTTTTTTCCAGCTTTCTCCCCCGACTCCATCAGCCCAAAGAAGGGTCCAGACCCTACACGTCACCTGTTCATTCCCCTCCAAAGTGCCGGTAGAACTCAGCAGGTCGGCCATCCGTGGTGGGAAACGGATGGAGAAGTGTTCCTATTACAAGCGGTGTCCATTCTTGGGATGGGATGCAAGGTCCGAGCTGACCAGTCATCGACAGCCCCCCTTCCCTTCCCTCGTGAGCCATCTCTTTGTCATTCCTCTGACTTCTTGCTGGATGACAAGCAGAACCATCTTGGTTTAACAGTAGATGTATCTACTTCCTTTTGGCGTTTCGTTTCTGCAGGTATTTACAGCGGAAACAAAACTACTTCCCTTAGGTCCTGATCCTTCCTTTTGTTGTAGTAAAGGTAGAACCTTTGACAGTTGCGATTGGTTTAGAATCTTGAATATTCCCATAGCGTAAATTTGACATGAACCGCACTTCCTTTTCTATGAAGTTCACCAGATCAGGAAGCATGGCCTCTCCATTCTCATTTTCCTCTAACAGACCAGCTTTATCTTTTCTCTAAGTCTATAGGGCAGTTTTAAAGTGATCATTTTCATATTGCTAACAACATTCATTTCTTGCATGTGGTCTAAGCGGGTAGTCATTTCTTTCATACTTCTAAGACATATCGCAAACTCCCGCAATGCTTTCGCATCTTCTGGCTGGATAGCTGTCCAAGCATAGGCCTTCTTCATGAGGATGTCTTTGGATCATGGAAGTTTAAAGGGACTTTTATGTAGTGTGTTGGCAGCGAGCGGCGACTGCGGAGGGTTCAACAGCCCCGGCCACGGGTGAACAAAAGGGGAAGATGATTGAACTTTATTACCTTCCATCACAGTGAGGAATGTGGATTCTGCTGTGGTGGATGTTTATGTTAGATTTGATTTTATGTGGCTGTGTGTCTTGTTGCTTTTTACTCAGTATGGCAGTACGGTAATTCAAATATCACTGTACCTTAATTGGTGCATGTGACAATAAATTCCAACTTGAACTTGATCAGCTTTCATCTATATTTCTATAATAAAATTCTAATATTGGATGTGTATTTATTTGTGTGTGATGTTTGTGTGTACTCACATTTTCTCGAAAATACGACACACTAACGGTAACATTTTTACATATTCCGTTAGAAATTTTCCTCCTGGAGTCCAAAACAGCTTATCTGAAAAAGCATGCTTTATTTCTAGAGTTATTTATGAAAATGTTCACACATCCGATAAAACTTTGAAAATAAACGAGATGGTCTTGCTGATGATGTCACAATGGGTCTTCCGCGCATGACCTGCGCTGCGTTCCACGCACTGCGAGTGACGTCACACCTCTCCCCCTGCCCAACTCTCAGTCGTTTGGTTGACACCCGCTGCCCCGCTCTTTTCCACTGCCCATCTGCCCGCTACACCCCATCCTCCTCTCCCAAGCCCATCCTCTCCCACCTCTCTCCCCATACTCTATCTCCCCTCCTATTTCCCCCTCCTCCTCTCCCAAGCCCATCCTCTCCCACCTCCTATCTCACCCTCCTCTCTACCCCCTCGCAATACCCCCTCCCCGCTATCTCTCCCCCCCTCCTCCCTCTCACCCCCTCCTCTCCACCCCCTGCCCCGCTACCTTTCCTCTCTCCCTCTCCTCTCTCTCCCCCTCCTCTCTGCCCCCCTCCCCGCTACCTCTACTCTCTCCCCCTCCACTTCTCTCCTCCCTCTCTCCCCCCTTGTCTCTCACCCCCGTGTGTGTGCGTGTATGTGTGTGTGAGTGCGTGCGTGCGTGTGCAACCGCGTGTTGAGGGGATGGGACGCAACGTGTCCTACTTGGTCTAGTATATATTAAAACAAGGATAATGCGGTCTGATCGTGCACAATTGTGACGGCTTGATTCCAAAGGCAGGTGCAGGGGCATTCCCTGAGGGATTCGGGGGGTTGGAAGATGTTTCTTCTGTGTTTTTCCCCCCGTTGATTTCCGGGGAGGAAGGCGGCGGCGGCGGCGGCTAGGATGCGCGGAGGGAAGGCTGAGCTCGCCTCCCCTGCCCCGACCTGCATCCGGTCCACCATGGAGGGGAAATCGAGTAAACTCCACACGGACGCTGGTCGCTCTGCCCGGAGATTGGCCCTTCGGCCCCTCTCGTCCGTGCTTCCTCGGTCTTTCTGCAACACAATCTTGCACTGTTCTGCACTGGATATTGCATTCATTGCGTTTGTCATCACTGTATGTACACTTTGCTCTGGCGGCTGCGTGTGAACGAGTGATTTCATCGCCTCCTGATCAATGTGCAGAACAAACTTACTCCACCAAGCTGGCTACCCCCTTTCATTCTCCTTACTCCCCCAAGCTGGCTACCCCCTTTCATTCTCCTTACTCCCCCAAGCTGCCTACCCCCCATTCCTTACTCCCCAAACTGGCTACCCCCTTTCATTCACCTTACTCCCCCAAGCTGTCTACCCCCTTTCATTCCCCTTCCTCCCCCAAGCTGTCTACCCCCCTTTCCCCTTACTCCCCCAAGCTGCCTACCCCCTTTCATTCCCCTTCCTCCCCCAAGCTGCCTACCCCCCATTCCTTACTCCCCCAAGCTGCCTACCCCCCATTCCTTACACCCCCAAGCTGCCTACCCCCCATTCCTTACTCCCCCAAGCTGCCTACCCCCATTCCTTACTCCCCCAAGCTGCCTACCTCCCATTCTTTACTCCCCAAGCTGGCGATCTCCCATCTCTCATTACCCCCAGACTGGTCACCTCCATACCTTATCCCCCAACCTGGCTACATCCCATCCGGTACCCCCCTATGTGAGTATCCCTCCATTCGTTAATCCTCCAAGCTGGTTACCTCCCATTCCCCTTACTCCTCCAAGCAGGCCACGTCCCATCCCTCCCCTGTCCCACTTATGAACCCTGAACGGAAACCTCTGGTGACCTTGCGCCCCACCCAAGGTTTCCATGAGTCGGCAGAGGTCACTCGCCTGGAAAGCCTCGACCGAAGCGTGAGCTGCATCTACTGACCAAAGATCCTACAGCGTCTTTGCTGCCGACCGCACCAGTCACTGACCGTGCTGCACCTGCACCATGTCCCCCCCTACCACGACCCACACATCGGGGTGATTCACCCCCCCCCCCCCCCGCCCCACACATGGGGTGATTCACCCCCCCCCCCCCTGCCCCAGACCCACACATGGGGTGATTCATACCCAGACCCACACATCGGGGTGATTCACCCCCCCTCCCGCCCCAGACCCACACATCGGGGTGATTCACCCCCCCGCCCCACACATG
Source organism: Amblyraja radiata (assembly GCF_010909765.2). NCBI lineage: Eukaryota > Metazoa > Chordata > Chondrichthyes > Rajiformes > Rajidae > Amblyraja > Amblyraja radiata. Next base: position 49,616,607 of record NC_045971.1, read on the forward strand.
GGGTGATTAACCCCCGGACCCCCACAATGGGGTGATTAACCCCCGGACCCCCACATGGGGTGATTCACCCGGGTGCCGGGCTGTCTGTAGCCCCACCGCTGTGTTTCAGACACCAAACACCAAACGATATTGCCAAGTGCAGGAAGTATCTTTCAAGTAGTGGGGAGGTGTGCAACTGCCCTATGGCTACAGATATGCATGGAGGCAAGAATAATTTATTATCATTTCTGGAGATTGTTGCCATTTTATTTTTCAGTCATTGGCTGTGGGTGAAGAGAAAAGATGCTGCCTGGGCTGCCACGTGACATTCTAGAGGCTAAACATAAGACACACACCCGGGTCTGATCACCCTGCGCTGGGCCTGCCTCGACTGAGGGTGTCTTGTGATAAAAGGCCGAAACACCCAGTGACGTTGAGGTACACAACTGAAGATGTGTCTCATTGGTAGCAAAATCACCTAGTGGTCACCCCCAAGAATGCTCAATGTCAATTGTGGTGTAAAACCTTAGGGATTGTAACATCCAGTCCTACTAATCAATTTCATTATTGATAGCACAACATGAATTCTGGAGAATTCCGAAGAACACAGTGAGGTCAGAAAAACTTGCTTTATTTGTTACGTAGGGCACAAATGCGTCAAGACTTTCTTTAGTACACCTAATCCATGATGTGTCTGTCAGACCTTGAGTACTAATCATCAGTCTCTTCATAAAGGCAAGAGTGAGCATGTTGCTATAGAAACTCCTCAGAGGAAAGACCCTTGTAGGAAAGGAAACATTTCCTGATCTAATCAAATCCATGAAACAAGTAAAACACAACAGCGGCCAAACGATATTGACAAGTGTAGGAACTAACTTTGAAGTAATGGGGAGGTGTGCAACTGGCCTACGGCTACAGATATGCATGGAGGCGAGAATAATTTCTTATCATTTCTGGAGATGGTTGGCATTTTCTTTCATTATTGATAGCACAACATGAATTCTGAAGAATTCCAAAGAGCACAGTTGTCAAAGTTCGTCTCTTAAAGAAAGCAGACAGCAACAAAATTGTTAAAGGTAAACCAAAGCAATCTTTTAATCAATTTGCCAGGCGGGAGTGGCGAGATCTACAAAGAGCACACACGTTGCTCAATGCTTCTCGAGCTCCACTCAAAGAACAAAGGAAAATTACAGTAATTATACAGTTTCTTATCAATAAAACACACCTTCTAAATCTGAGTGAAAGATCCGTAGCCTAAGGGAAACAAGGGAGGTTGGACCCATATATTTGCAATGTCAGCCATATTCTCCAATCTTGGCACAGCTTCAGTACAGCTGCCCATTCCGGAAGGACAACTAACTTCATTTTGTTTTCAAATGACTTCCATCTTGGTTCCAGAATGGGCATCCGTCAGTGAACTAAAACAAGCTTGTAAGACTTGGATGAAAGCCACTACCTTGTCCTTAGCTGGGACAGGCAGTTCAGACAGATATCTAACATGGTGCTGTGCCCAGACTATACATCTCTATGTTAATACATTGTTGATATATTGTTTCAATGATTAGTGTAAACCAAGCTTCTAAGATTTTCTCAGACTTTATGCTGCTGGGAAAATTCTCTTTTAAATTTGACCGCTTTCTGTTTTTCAGCAAATCTGCATTTTTAATTTACGGACCAAATTAAATTATTTCACAGTGAGGTCAGGATAAACTTGTTTTATTTGTTACGTTAGGCACAAATGCGTCAAAACTTTCTTTAAAAAAACACTTTAAAATGCTTAAGAAGGAACTGCAGATGCTGGAAAATCGAAGGGAGACAAAAATGCTGGAGAAACACAGCGGGTGAGGCAACATCTATGGAGCGAAGGAAATAGGCAATATTTTGGGTTGAAACCTTTCTTCAGACTGATGTGAGGGTGGGGGAGGGGGGAGGGGGGAAGAAGAAAGGAGGAGGTGGAGCAAGTGGGCTGAGGGAGAGCTGAGAAGGGGAGGAGTAAGTAGGGACTACCTGAAATTAGAAAACGAGGTTGATCTCTGGGATGGCGGGACTGTCATATGAGGAAAGATTGAAAAGACTAGGCTTGTATTCACTGGAGTTTAGAAGGATGTATAAGTATCTTATAGAAACATATACAATTATAAAAGGACTGTAAAAGCTAGATGCAGGAAAAATGTTCCCTGTGTTGGGTGAGTCCAGAACCAGGTGCCACAGTCTTAGAATAAAGGGGAGGCCATTTAAAACTGAGATGAGAAAAAACTTTTTCACCCAGAGAGTTGTGAATTTGTGGAATTCCCTGCCACGGAGGGCAGTGGAGGCCAAATCACTGGATGGATTTAAGAGAGAGTTAGATACTCTAGGGCGTCAAGGGATATGGGGAGAAGTCAGGCACGGGTTATTGATAGGGGACGATCAGCCATGATCACAATGAATGGCGGTGCTGGCTCGAAGGGCTGAATGGCCTCCTCCTGCACCTATTTTCTATGTTTCTATGTTTAAATCAATGTTCATACCGCTGGGGTGCAAACTGCCCAAGCGAAATATGAGGTGCTGCTGTTCTAATTTACGGTGGGCCTCACTCTGGCCATGGAGGAGTTGAAGTGCTGAGCCACCAGGAGATCAGGTTGGTTATTGTGAACCGAGTGTGTGTGTGAGAGTGTGTGTGTGTGAGAGAGTGTGTGTGTGTGAGAGAGAGAGTGCGTGTGTGAGAGTGCGTGCGTGGAAGAGAGAAGGTGTGTGTGAAAGAGAGATGGACTGTGTGTGTGAGAGAGAGGGACTGTGTGTGTGTGTGACAGAGAGAGGGGGGAGTGTTCTGTGTGTGTGTGAGAGACTGTATGTGTAAGTGAGAGAGAGGGAGAGAGGGAAAGGGGGAGTGTTGTGTGTGAGAGAGAGAGGGACTGTGTGTGTGTGTTTGAGAGAGGGAGGGAGAGAGGGGGAATGTTGCGTGTGCGAGAGAGAGCGCCAACCTATCTACGTGGCGGTGTGCCAGCAGGCTGAAGGAGCGGGCAAAGGCCTTGCCACAGAGCGGGCAGGTGAAGGGGCACTGACCGGTGTGGACTCGCCAGTGCTCCTGCAAGTGGTCAAGGCGGGTGAAGCCCTTACCACAGGATGGGCAGGGGAAGGGACTCTCACCGCCGTGGGTACGCCGGTGCTGCCACAGGTTGGACATGCGGGTGAAACCCTTGCCACACTCAGTGCACACAAAGGGTCTCTCTCCGGTGTATATCCGCCGGTGCCGCCGCAACCCCCGTGAGCTGTCAAACTCCTCACCGCAGTACGGGCAGTCGTAGGGCTGGCCACTGGTGTCCATGTGCTGGTGAGACAGGGTGTGGGAGGCCGCGGCAAAGCGCTCTCCACACACCGGGCTGGTGAAGGGACAGTCGCCGGCGTGCACCCGCTGGTGGGACAGCAGATAGGTTGAGCGGGTGAATCCCTTGCCGCATTGGGTGCAGGTGTAGAGGCGCTCGCCGGTGTGGGTGCGCTGGTGCCTCAGCAGGTGGCTGGAGGAGCTGAAGCCCTTGCCGCTCTGGGTGCAGGTGTAGGGGCGCTCGCCAGTGTGGGTGCGCTGGTGCTTCATCAGGCTGCTGGAATGGGTGAAGCCCTTGCCGCACTGAGCGCAGGTGTAGGGGCGCTCGTCAGTGTGGGTGCGCTGGTGCACCAGCAGGTTGCTGGAGGATCTGAAGCCCTTGCCGCACTGGGTACAGGTGTAGGGGCGCTCGCCAGTGTGGGTGCGCTGGTGCTTCATCAGGCTGCTGGAATGGGTGAAGCCCTTGCCGCACTGGACGCAGGTGAAGGGGCGCTCGCCGGTGTGGGTGCGCTGGTGCGCCAGCAGGCTGCCGGACCGGGTGAAGCCTTTGCCACACTGGGTGCAGGTGTAGGGGCGCTCGCCTGTGTGGGTGCGCTGGTGCTCCAGCAGGGTGCCGGACTGGGTGAAGCCCTTACCGCACTGGGGGCAGGTGTAGGGGCGCTCGCCACTGTGGGTGCGCTGGTGCAACAGCAGGCTGCTGGAGCAGGTGAAGCCCTTACCGCACTGGGCGCAGGTGTAGGGGCGCTCGTCGGTGTGGGTGCGCTGGTGCAACAGCAGGTTGCCGAAGCGGGTGAAACCCTTGCCGCAGTCATTGCAGGTGTAGGGCCGCTCCCCGGTGTGCACATGCCGGTGCTGCTTCAGCTCTGGCAACGACTTGAAGCCTTTGCCGCAGTCGGAGCAGGTGAAGGGCCGCTCACTGCTGTGCACCCGCCGGTGCTCCCGCAGCCCCGACAACTTGGCAAAGCTCTTGCCGCAGGTGGAGCAGGTGAAGGGCCTCTCACTGGTGTGCACCCACCGGTGCACCTTCAGCACATCCGCCGTCTTGAAGCTCTTGCCACAGGTGGAGCAGGTGAAGGGTCTCTCGCCGGAATGTGCGCGGTTGTGCCGCAGCAGGTGGCTGGAGCGGGTGAAGCTCTTGCCGCACTCCGAGCAGTCGAAGGTGCGTTCGCCCGTGTGCACCCGCCGGTGGATCTCCAGCTCGCTCGGGCTCTGCCAGGCCTTGCCACACACGTCGCACTCATAACGCTTCTCCTTGTTGTGCCCCGTCATGTGGTCCTCCATCGAAGCTCAGCCCCTCGAAGCTCAGCCCGCACACCGAGCGGATGGGGGGGGGGGGGGGGAGGAGAACACACCGGCACACTGGCTGCCCTCAATGGCCGCTCACGGCCCCGTCTGTCTGTCCACAGCAACGGCTCCTAAACCCTGCAAGAGGGGAACACAGAGGGTCAACAAGCTGGCAAACAGGACATTACTAGCACATATTGAGTGCGTTTATGGCGGAGGAAACCCTTATATAATTATGCGCGGCACAGTGACGCAGCGGTACAGTTGCTGCCTCACCGCCAGAGACCCGGGCTTGATCCTGACTATGGGTGCTGTCTGGGTGGAGTCTGTACGTTCTCCCCTTGATCTGCGTGGGGTTTTACTCCGGGCGCTCCGTTTCCTCCAACATTTCAAAGACGTTCAGGGTTGTTGATTAATCGGCCTCCGCAAAATTGTTAAATTGTCCCTAGTGTGCGTAGGATAGTGCTAGTGTACGGGGTGGTCGCTGGTTGGCGCGGACTCCGCCGGCCGAAAGACCTGTGTCCGCGCTGCATCTCTAAACTAAACTAAACCAAACCAAACAAGGGCCTCGACCCAAAATGTCACCCATTCATTCTCTCCACAGATGCTGCCTGACCCGTTGAGTTACTCCAGCACTTTGTGTCTATCTTCTCCACAGATGCTGCCTGAACTATTGAGTTACTCCAGCACTTTGTCATAGATTCATAGAGTGATACAGCGTTGGGAAGAGGCCCTTCGGTCCAACTCCTACTTGCACTCCTAGATCCCTCGGCTCCGCACATTCCCTCAGCGCCCCGCCATTCAGTGAAGATCCGGCCCTGGTTTGACTTCCTAAACTGCAACACCCTCCCCACCACCAAACAATGTGAACGCACCCCCAGCAGGCACCCTACCCCCTTCCTTGGCTCACTTGATGCCTCTCTCTCTCTCCCCCCCCCCCCCATTCATCCCCCTCGGCACCAAACACACTCTCCCTTGAATCCCTCCCCCCTCCTTTTGCTCCCTGCCCCCCCCCCCTACTCATTTCACCCCCTTTCCACATTCAGCCTCTCTCTCTCTCTCTCTCTCTCTCTCTCTCTCTCTCTCTCTCTCTCTCTCTCTCTCTCTCTCTCTCTCTCTCTCTCTCTCGGTCGCTCCTCTGCGTCTTCCTCTCTCTCTTCTGTTAATACATTTTAGTTATGATAATTCAGCCGTTTTGCTCATACCTGTGGCCTTAGTTTAATACAATTTTGGAGAAATGCTTTTATAATTTTTACTTAATTCAATGGAATTTTATTTTGTCATGGTCCTTTCTGTCATTTTGTTTTCTTTTAGCATAATGAATTATGGTTTTTATTTCAAGAATAAACATTTTTTTTAAAAGCCACAATAGCACAGCTACAACCATTAGACTCAAGACTTTATGGACATGGGTTTAAAAGGCAGCCTGATGATGCATGTGGTTCTTGTAAAATACCAACTTGTGTAATGTCATCACAGCAGATTTAGAATTATTTTACCGAGGGGTCAGGGTCGGATGTTTTGGGAACAAATCCACAGCCCAGTTTATTCCGCTCCCCTGTGTGTTTATAACATTATTTACCCCAGTTTAACCGGGTTTATTTCCCCAGGCGTGTAGTTTATTTGGTGATTTATTGATTATTTACAGAGAGGGGGGGAGCCAGAGAGGGAGATGTTTATAACGTGTTTTATCCCAGGACGCTGCTCCAGACAGTGAGTTTATATTATTGACCCCAGACCAGTTTTATTCCCCCAGACGTGTAGTTTATGTGGAGATTGACCTCAGCTCTCTCTCCCCCCCAGATTTACCGGGTTTATTTATTTCGCTGATTCCGCTGCTGATTTATTTATTTATTTATAACCTCAGTTATTGATCTGAGTGAATAAGAGGGTGAGGCTGGTTTATTTATAACGAGTTTGACCCGTTTTCCCCACACTGTACTGTACTGTACTGTAGGTGATGTATCTCCACCATGTTGACCCCACTGTACTGTACTGTACTGTAGGTGATGTTTCTCCACCATGTTGACCCCACACACACTGTACTGTACTGTAGATGATGTTTCTCCACCATGTTGACCACACTGTACTGTACTGTACTGTAGATGATGTATCTCCACCATGTTGACCCACAAGATCCCGCTCAATCCGCTGCTGATTTACAACATTATTTACCTCAGCTCCGTCCGCAGCGACGTCACCAACTGCCGCTTCTCCGCCGCCATTTTTCATGCGGTCGAGGGCAGATTCGGCTCGGGGCGGGCGGCCATCTTGGTGAGGGCAGTTGAGGTCGGGCGCCGCTGATTGGTCGGCAGCCGGTGGCCATCTTGGTGAGGGGTTGCCGGTGGCCGTCAGTGGCGGATGGTTGACGGAGGCCATCTTGGTGAAGGTACACAAAATTGCTGGGGAAATTCAGCGGGTGCAGCAGCATCTATGGAGCGAAGGAAATAGGCGACGTTTCGGGCCGAAAACCCTTCTTCAGACTGATGGGGGGGGGGGGGGGAGGAGACCGCTAGAGGGTTAAGGAAGGGGAGGAGACAGCAAGGGCTAGCCAAATTGGGAGAATTCAATGTTAATGCCATAAGGACGCAAGGTCCCCAGACGGAATATGAGGTGCTGTTCCTCCAATTTCCGCTGTTGCTCACTCTGGCAATGGAGGAGACCCAGGACAGAGAGGTCGGATTGGGAATGGGAGGGGGAGTTGAAGTGCTGAGCCACTGGGAGGTCAGGTAGGTTATTGCGAACTGAGCGGACGTGTTCGGCGAAACGATCGCCCAACCTACGCTTGGTCTCACCGATGTAAATCAGCTGACATCTAGAGCAGCGGATGCAGTAGATGAGGTTGGAGGAGATACAGGTGAACCTTTGTCGCACCTGGAACGACTGCTTGGGACCTTGAATGGAGTCGAGGGGGGAGGTGAAGGGACAGGTGTTGCATTTCTTGCGGTTGCAACGGAAAGTACCCGGGGAGGGTGTGGTGCGGGAGGGAAGGGAAGAATTGACGAGGGAGTTGCGGAGGGAGCGGTCTTTGCGGAAGGCAGACATGGGGGGAGATGGGAAGATGTGGCGAGTGGTGGGGTCACGTTGGAGGTGGCGGAAATTGCGGAGGATTATGTGTTGTATTTGCCGGCTGGTGGGGTGAAAGGTGAGGACCAGAGGGACTCTGCCCTTGTTGCGTGTGCGGGGATGGGGAGAGAGAGCAGTGTTACGGGGTATGGATGAGACCCTGGTGTGAGCCTCATCTATGGTGGCGGAGGGGAATCCCCGTTCCCTGAAGAACGAGGACATTTCCGATGCCCTGGTATGAAATGTCTCATCCTGGGAACAGATGCGGCGTAGGCGGAGGAATTGGGAGTAGGGGATGGAGTCTTTACAGGGGGCAGGGTGGGAAGACGTGTAGTCCAGATAGCCATGTGAGTCAGTGGGTTTGTAATGTATGTCGGTCAGGAGTCTGTCCCCTGCGATGGAGATGGTGAGGTCAAGGAATGGTAGGGAAGTGTCGGAAATCGTCCAGGTGTATTGGAGTGCCGGATGGAAGTTGGTGGTGAAGTGGATGAAGTCAGTCAGTTGTGTGTAGGTGCAGGAGGTGGCACCAAAGCAGTCGTCAATGTAACGGAGGTAGAGGTCGGGGATGGGGCCCTGGTACGTCTCGAACAAGGATTGTTCAACGTACCTGACAAAGAGGCAGGCGTAGCTGGGGCCCATGCGTGTGCCCATAGCTACACCCTGTGTTTGGAGGAAATGGGAGGAGTCAAATGTAAGTTGTTGAGGGTGAGGACCAACTCCGCTAAGCGGAGGAGAGTGTCAGTGGCTGGGTATAGGTTGCTCCTCTGGTCGAGGAAGAACCGGAGGGCTCCGAGGCCATCCTGGTGGGGGATGGAGGTGTAGAGTGACCGGACATCCATGGTGAAGATGAGGGGGTGAGGGCCCAGAGAGTGGAATGCGTGGAGGCGGCGGAGAGTGTCTGAGGTGTCTAGAACATAGGTGGGGAGGGATTGACCAAGGGGGATAGGATGGAGTCAAGGTATGTGGAGATGAGTTCGGTGGGGCACGAACACGCAGAGACAATGGGTCTGCCGGGAGAGCCGGGTTTGTGGATTTTGGGGAGAAGGTAAAAATGGGCCGTGCGGGGCTGGGGAACGATGAGGTTGGAGGCTTGGTCAGGTAGGGCGTGGGAATTGATGAAGTTGGTGAGGGTTCGCCGTCAGTGGCGCTGGTTGACGGCGGCCATCTAGGTGAGGGAAGTTGAGGCGGCTCCGCTGATTGGTCGGCAGCCGGCGGCCATTTTTGTGAGGGGTTAATGGCGGCCATCTTAATATGGGGCAAAGTTGGTGTTGACGGCGGCCATCTTGGTGAGGGGTTTATAGTAGCAGATTATGATATCGTTCAAGAGATTGCTCCCTGGAGCCACTTAGGAGACAGCATGGAGTTAGGAGAATGTCGTTTTACGCATGTGAGCTCTCCACCAGACTTGCAACGCTTCTCGAAAGATAAATAACACAGTCTTTTGATAAATAACAGTCTTTTGATTAATAGTTTATTTTAATAGTTTAATAGTACTCTCATCCCCTCCAAGCTGGTTACCAAACTCGCAGAACTTGGTCTCTGCGCATCCCTCTGCAATTGGATCCTCGACTTCCTCATTCACAGACCACAGTCTGTTCGTGTTGGTGGAAATGTGTCAGACTCGATAACAATCAGCACGGGAGCACGTCAAGGCTGCGTGCTCAGCCCCCTGCTGTACTCACTCTATACTCATGACTGCGAAGCCGGTCATAGTGCGAACTCCATCATCAAGTTCGCTGATGGTGATGAGTCAGAGTATAGAAGAGAGATCGAGCAACTGTCCATATGGTGCCAGCACAATAACCTGGCCCTCAACACCAGCAAAATCAAGGAACTGATTGTTGACTTTGGAAGGTGTAGGATGGGGACCCGAAGTCCCGTTTATATCAACGGGTCAATGGTTGAAAGGGTCAAGAGCTTCAAATTCGTGGGCGTGCACATCTCTGAACATCTTTCCTGGTCCAAGAACATTGATGCAATTATCAAGAAAGCACATCAGCGCCTCTACCTCCTGAGAAGATTACGGAGAGTCGGTTTTTCAAGGAGGACTCTCTTTAACTTCTACAGGGTGCACAGTAGAGAGCATGCTGACCGGTTGCATCGTGGCTTGGTTCGGCAACTTGAGCACCCTGGAGAGGAAAAGACTACAAAAAGTAGTAAACACTGCCCAGTCCATCATCGGCTCTGACCTTCCTTCCATCGAGGGGATCTATCACAGTCGCTGCCTCAAAAAGGCTGGCAGTATCATCAAAGACCCACACCATCCTGGCCACACACTCATCTCCCCGCTACCTTCAGGTAGAAGATACAGGAGCCTCAAGACTGCAACGACCAAGGAATAGCTACTTCCCCACAGCCATCAGGCTATTAAACTTGGCCCGGACAAAACTCTGAACATTAATAACTCATTATCTGTTATTTGCACTTTATCAGTTTATTTATTCATGTGTGTATATATTTATATAATGGTATATGGACACACTGATCTGTTTTGTAGTCAATGCCTACTATGTTCTGTTGTGCTGAAGCAAAGCAAGAACTTCATTGTCCTATCAGGGATACATGACAATAAACTCAATTGAACTCACTTGAACTTGAACTTGATTTATTGTTGAAGAAAAACAGTAATATATTCATCCAACCTTCTTTGACTCATACACTTTAATCTTCATCAAACTTCAGCATGTCGCTTAGAAATGTTGGAAAACTCCTCATGTAGGAAAGTTCCTCATGCAGGAAAGCTCCTCATGGTCGAAAGTTATTCCTTCTCCATGCTCCTCCAAACTAAACTAACAAATTACTAGCTTTTGCGCTAGAATCCCCGCAGCAAACACGCCCCAGGTGATGCAATAAATCCACCCACATGATTACAGGCAGACTAAGTTTAAAGGCAAATGCTATAATTAGGACACACAGCATTATGCAAAATGGTTACTACATGGTTGATGGTGGCCATCTTGGTGAGGGGTTGACGGTGGCCATCTTGTTCGGTTCTCACCCTTCAAAGTGCCATCTTGAGAAGGTGCCAATGGCCCACTCACATTTTCCCCATTCTCCCCTTTAAACCTGTCTTTTCCACGTACCTGTCCAAGCGTCTTAGTTTCCAGCCCTTTGCCCACCAGTGGCCGATCAACGCATGGAGGAAAGGACTGCGGAAGGTGTATTAATCCGAACATAGACACAATGTGCTGGAGTAACTGGGCGGGACAGGCAGCATCTCTGGAGAGAAGGAATGGGTGATGTTTCAGGATCAGCAGAGGGATCTAGGAGTGGCCAATGTGACCCCTTCCTGCCTCCCCCTCTGACGGGCAGCACCAGCGGCCAATGGGACGAGTCCCGCCTCCCTGGCCTGACGTCACAAAGGACCAGTTCCCACCCTCTCCTTCCGTCTGTGCCCCCCCCCCCCCTCCACCCCATGCTGGAGTAACTAAGTGGGTGAGGCAGCATCTATGGAGAGAAGGAATAGGTGATGAGACACTTCTTCAGACTGATGGTGTGGGTGGGGAGTAGCCGCATTCACCTGGTTCAAGGGTGAAGGGGAAGACACAGTGTTAAGGTCCCACATAGGAGATTAGTGGGCAAAATTAGGGCACATGGTATTTGGCGTAGAGTGCTGATATGGATAGAAAATTGGTTGGAGGACAGGAAACAAAGAGTAGGGATTTCCGAATGGCAGGAAGTGACTAGAGGGGTACCGCAAGGCTCGGTGCTGGGACCACAGCTATTTACAATATACATCAATGTTTTAGATGGAGGGATTAAAAGTAACATTAGCAAATTTGCAGATGACACAAACCTGGGTGGCAGTGTGAACTGTGAGGAAGATGCTATGAGAAAGCAGTGTGACTTGGACAGGTTGGGTTAGTGGCCAGATGCATGGCAGATGCAGTTTAATGTGGATAAATGTGAGATTATCCACTTTGGTGGCAAATACGGGAGGGCAGATTATTATCTGAATGGTGTCAAGATGTGAGAAGAAGAAGTACAACAGGATCTGGCGGTCCTTGTTCATCAGTCAATGAAAGTTAGCATGCAGGTACAGCAGGCAGTGAAGAAAGCAAATGACTTGTTAGCCTCTATAACAAGAGGAGTTGAGTACTGGAGCAAAGGTGGCTTCCTGCAGTTGTACAGGGCCCGTGTGAGACCTCACCTGGAATATTGTATGCAGTTTTGGTCTGCAAATGTGAGGAAGGACATTCATGCTACTGAGGGAGTGCAGCGTTAGGTTCACCAGGTTAATTCCTGGGATGACAAGACTGTCATATGCTGAGAGATATGCTGAGAGGCTGGGTTTATATACTCTGGAATTTAGAAGGATGAGAGGGTATCATTGAAATTTTCTGAGATTATTATGGGTTTGGACAGGCAAGAGGCAGGAAACATGTTCCCAATATTGGGGGAGCCCAGAACCAGGGCCCACAGTTTAAGAATAAGGGGTAAGCCATTAAGAACAGAGATGAGGAAATACTTTTTCACACGGAAATTGTGAGTCTGTGGAATTATCTGCCACAGAGGGCGGTGGAGGCCGGTTTTCTGGATAATTTCAAGATAGAGCCAGATAGAGCTCTTAAAGATAGCGGAATCAGGGGATATGGGGGAAGGCATGAACGGGGTACTGATTGTGGATGATCAGCCACAATCACATTGAATGACGGTGCTGGCTCAAAGGGCCGAATGGCCTACTCATGCACCTATTGTCTAGTGAGGTTCCCTGTGGGAGGAGGGGGAGCATTAGGTCCCAGCCCAGTTAGACCCCATGGTGTGAGAGTCTGCAGCGTGGCGACTCCAGGCCTGGTCGAGGCCCGCGGTCGAGTGGCACACGGGCGAAGTGTCGGAAGTGCCGGTCAGCGGATGAACGGGAAGGCAGCGAGGGTTGGTGGCTCCGGCGAGACAGCGAGGGTCGGCTGTGTCGGTGAGTCGGTGAAGGTTGGCGGCAACGGCCACGGGTGAGGTCACATAGAAACATAGAAAATAGGTGCAGGAGTAGGCCATTCGGCCCTTCGAGCCTGCACCGCCATTCAATATGATCATGGCTGATTATTCTACTCAGTATCCTGTACCTGCCTTCTCTCCATACCCCCTGATCCCTTTAGCCACAAGGGCCACATCTAATTCCCTCTTAAATATAGCCACTGAACTGGCCTCAACTACCTTCTGTGGCAGAGAATTCCACAGATTCACCACTCTCTGTGTGAAAAATGTTTTCCTCATCTCGGTCCTAAAAGATTTCCCCCTTATTCTTAAACTGTGACCACTTGTTCTGGACTTCCCCAACATCGGGAACAATCTTCTTGCATCTAGCCTGTCCAACCCCTTAAGAATTTTGTAAGTTTCTATAAGATCCCCCCCTCAATCTTCTAAATTCTAGCGAGTACAAACCGAGTCTATCCAGTCTTTCTTCATATGAAAGGCCTGACATCCCAGGAATCAGTCTGGTGAACCTTCTCTGTGCTCCCTCTATGGCAAGAATATCCTTCCTCAGATTAGGAATGTCCTTCCTCAGATTAGGCGGAGAGTCACGCGGGGAGGTCGACGACACCAGCATCCCCTCCACCCACACAGTGTCAGTGACCGCGCTGCACCGGCACCACGACCCCCTACCAGGGTGATTCACCCACGACCCTCACACCGGGTGATTCACCCCTGACCCCCACACCGGGGTGATTCACCTCCCCTCCGACCCACACACCAGGGTGATTCACCTCCCCTCCGACCCTCACACCGGGGTGATTCACCCCCGACCCTCACACCGTGGTGATTCACCCCGACCCTCACACCGGGGTGATTCACCCTCCGACCCTCACACCAGGGTGATTCACCTCCCCTCCGACCCACACACCGGGGTGATTCACCTCCCCTCCGACCCACACACCGGGGTGATTCACCCCCGACCCTCACACCGGGGTGATTCACCCCCGACCCACACACCGGGGTGATTCACCTCCCCTCCGACCCACACACCGGGGTGATTCACCTCCCCTCTGACCCACACACCGGGGTGATTCACCCCTGACCCTCACACCGGGTGATTCACCTCCACCCCGACCCACACACCAGGGTGATTCACCCCTCATTCACCCCACATGGGACGATTCACCCCCCGGACCCCCACAATGGGGTGATTCACCCTCCGGACCCCCACAATGGGGTGATTCACCCTCCGGACCCCCAGATGGAGTGATTCACACGGGTGCCGGGCTGTCTGTAGTCCCACTGCCGCATTTCAGCCGCCAAACACCAAACGATATTGCCAGGTGCAGGAACTATCTTTGAAGTAGTGGGGATGTGTGCGACTGCCTTATGGCTACAGATATCAGGCCCGTACGAAGCTTTTCAAAAAGGGGGGTGGCATGACAGGATTACAAAAAATTTAATGTGAAATAATTTGCGCTCTGCGCACATCATGAGCGCGAAGCGTGAAGTCCCTCGATGCCAGGGTCCAGGGCCTGCTTAAGGGACCTGGAAGCTCTGGGGTTTTTCATGCTTTCTGATGCATTCTGAGCCTTATTTTGGAGCATTTTTGCACCAAATTTATGACCAATATTTCAGAAATTAACAGGAATCTGAGTGCTTGCCCTCTCCTATAACGTCTATGCTGCCTTGGGTGATGCAGGACAGGACACAAGCTTTGGGACACGGTGTGAAGCTGTTGCCGTCTGTCCCAGCCTGGTAAAAACCTGGATGGAGTGGATTTGGAGAGGATGTTTCCACTACTGGGAGAGTCTAGGACCAGTGGCCACAGCCTCAGAATTAAAAGACATTCCTTTAGGAAGGAGATGAGCAGGAATTTCTTAAATCAGAGGGTGGTGAACTGTGGGAATTCATTGCCACGGACAGCTGTGGAGGTCAAGTCAATGGACATTTTTCAGGAGTAGATTGATAGATTCTTGATTGATACGGGTGTCGGAGGTAATGGGGAGAAGGCAGGAGGATGGGTTTGAGAGGGAAAGATAGAGTCATAGAGTGATACAGTGTGGAAACAGGCCCTTCGGCCCAGCATGTCTCATCTGCACTAGTCCCACCTGCCCACGTTTAAAAAAAAAAATATTTTATTTATTAGAAGTGAGTACAATGCATTGGTACAAAAACGGTTAACATATTACATTCTCTGTACAACTTCCCTTTATTTTTAAAGAGAGGTGAGAAAGGAGAGAAGAAAAAGAGGTTGTGAAAAGTGAAGAATAGATTAGTGAGCGTGGGTGAAAAACCAATAAAGAAAAAGTGAAAGAGAAGGAATGTGAAGAAGGAAAGTAGGAGGGAGATTATTCCATTGCCACAGTGAGATGATTTATTTTTAATATTCTAAATCATCTTTCACCCATACCTGAAACTGTTGGTTTTCATGATACTATGTCACCACATGAAGCCAAGAAATCAATAAATGGGGACCAACTCATTAAGAATAGGTCTTGTTTGTCTATTAGGAGGAGTCTCATTTCTTCCAAATGTGCTGTGTCCAGCATATTACTGATCCACATTTTAAATGTTGGTATATTAGCATTTTTCCAAAATTTAAGTATAAGTTTTCTTGCCGTTGGTTTATCATATAGTAATTTAACCCAACTGATAAAATTCTCTCCCATATTAAATTTTTGGAGTACTTTGTATAAATACTGCCATTATACCTGATCAAATGCTTTCTCTGCATCCAGAGATATAACTGACAAGTCTTCCTTTTCCGTTTTGTATGAATACATTATATTAAAAAGGCATCTCAAATTGTTAGATGATTGTCCTTTAGGTATAAACCCCGTTTGGTCCGGTTTTATCAATTTATTAATATATTTACTCAATCTTCTTGCTAAAGTTCTTGCTCAAATTTTCTGATCTGTATTTAGGAGTGATATAGCTCTATATGAGCCCAGTTCTTCTAAGTCCTTATCTTTTTTAGGTATTAACGTAATTGTGGAATCAGCTAATGTTTCTGGTAATTTATTTTCGGTAAAGGCATATTTATATTACTTAAATAACCGTGGTACCATTAACCCCTGGAAACCTTTATATAATTCATTATTAAAACCATCTGGTCCTGGCGTTTTCCCATTTTTCAGCTCTTTTATTGTTTAACTTATTTCTTCCCTTGTGATCTGTGCTCCTAATTCCTCTTGTTCCAAAATATCCAATTTTGCAGATTACAATTATCTAAAAAATCTACAATTATATTGTCTTCTATTTTAGTTTTAGACGTATACAAGTTTTGATAAAATTGGGCAAACCTTTTATTAATATCCTGGGGTAACATTAATAGTTCACCATTCTCTGATTTGATTTTAGTAATCGTCTTTTCCTTCTCCTGTTTCTTCAATTGTCTAGCCAGAAGTTTATGTGGTTTATCATCAAATTCAAACTGTGCCTGTTTTGTGATCTGAAATAATCTTATTACTCTTGCCGATAATATTCGATTAAGTTTAAATTTCAATGTGATCTTATTATGTTTATCTATAGTTGGGTCTTTTGCGTTATCTAATTCTAATATTTTAATTTCCTTTTCTAAAGTCTCTTGTTCTATGGAGTTCTTTTTATTTTGGTAACTTTGATATGAGATTATAACTCCACGTATAAATGCCTTAAAAGGTTCCCATAATAAAGATGGTGAAATGCCTGGTGTCTCATTTGTATCAAAAAAGAATTTCATTTGTTGTTTTAAATACTCATAACCTTGTGGATTATTAATTAACTGTGTATTAAAACGCCAAAACGATTTTATACCTGGCGTTCCCTCTAATTTTAAAGTAAAGGTCAATGGTGAGTGATCAGAAATAATACTATTGTGATATTTAGGGTTAATCGTATAAGGAATTAATTTTGTGTCCACTAAAAAATAATCAATTCTCGAATAAGTTTTATGTACCGCTGAGTAAAATGAGTATTCCCTTCCCGTAGGGTTGACTATTCTCCATACGTCTGTTATATTAGTGTTTTATATATATATGTTTAAAAATTCACTAGTTTTAGATTTAACCTTCCTCTTCCTAGGTATGTTGCAAAGCCTACCTGAAGCGTCGCTGAAAATCTGTCGCTGCGGGTGTGCGCGATTTTGGCGCCGTTTAGAGGGGGGCGGGTTTAAAACGCGATTTTCTCTAGGCTGTTCAAATCGAAGATGTTCAGCCTTGTTAATTATTAACGAAAAATCGCTGGAAGACCCCGTCGCAAAGGCTATTATTAATTTTAAAGGCCTTGGATAATAGTTATAGTAGTTTAAAAATCAATCTCTAAACCCGCGACCACCGACAGCCGTCAGGGTCTCATAGAGCAAACCACAGAAGGTATGTAGCTTATTTTTACATTAAAAAGGGCTTCTTAAGATCCCTTTATACAAAGTTTAATATTGCGAGTAGCTCATTTTGGCCCCATTATATCCCGCAGTATTTTTCTGGGCATTTGAGGCACAAATCTACCGCAATGTGAACGTTCTAAACCAGCGCGTTCACAGGATCCCACTAGAAAGCTGATTTAAAATGGACTTTAATTTACAGCAATTGAACACTAAATTCCTTCCATTTGGCCTATAAATTAATGTAAATGAGATTTAAAAATCATGTTTTATTGTGAATTATTTATGAATATTATTTGCACACTTAGGCTATTTAAAAATGTTAATCATTTATTAAGAAATGGATAGATGTTTAGATCTAGTAATTGAAGTTTGAAATTAGCTACACTTGGGTAACTAACTAATTATATACTTTAATTTCAGGTCATCCAAGTAAGATTATTTTATATTTGTTTCAGAATGGTTCAATCTATGATAACTGAAAATTTCATTCAGTTCTCTTAATTTTTAAGAAAGTAATGGGCTTTTGACTGTCCACGATCACAGCTTTTTTGTTACGTCCATAGAAAATCAATAGGGAACAAGATGCTAATTTCCGTGTATGAAAATGGCCATAACTTTTTTAATACATGAGATATGAAAGTGAATTAGGTGTCAAATTAAACTTATTTTTATGCTTTATCTGATGGGATAAATTACAGACTTGATTTTTTAAATCTCAAAATTTTGTAACATTGCTACTCTTCCTTACTTTTATTGATTTATCTAAATATGTATCTATAACACAAGTAAAATCCCCACCTAATATTACATTTTGGTAATTATACTCATCTATTATATCCTTGATTTTCTTAAAAAATTGGGGGTTATCAAAATTTGGTGCATAAATATTTTATCAGAGTCAGTGGTGTAGAATAAATTTCTCCTGCCACTATAGTGTACCTTCCTTCCTTATCAGATATAGTGTTCTTTGATATAAATGATATACCTTTCCGAATAATAATAGCCGTACCTCTAGCTTTAGAAGTAAATGACGAATAATAAGTTTGGCCTATCCAATTTGCTTTAAGTCTCATCTGTATTTGTAATTTCACATGCGTTTCTTGTAAAAACGCAATTTCCACCTTTAAGATTTTAATTGAGCCATAATCTTACCCCTTTTAATTGGATCGTTCGCACGCCTAATGTTCCAACTACAAAATGTGATTCCTCCATTCCTTTTTCCCCTAATGTCTTGCATTTGGTATCATTTAAAAATAAATTGGATAGGCATATGGATGAGAAGGGAATGGAGGGTTATGGTATGAGTGCAGGCAGGTGGGACTAAGGGAAAAAAGTTGTTCGGCACGGACTTGTAGGGCCGAGATGGCCTGTTTCCGTGCTGTAATTGTTATATGGTTATATGGTTATTCTTAATTAGTTTTGCTAATTTAATTCATGTGGTGTGGTTAAATACCTTGAGGTTTTGGGTGTGGGGTAACCGTCCCCTATTAACGTTATTTTACATCTCCTCCGTCTATTGAACCTCCACAGGAAGAAAAAAGAAGTGCGTTGAAAAATACATAGAAAAAACAGAATACTCTTATTAAGTAAACCATATAACAGTGAATTATAATTTTAAAAAAAGAGTGATTTTAAGGTATCAAAAATGGGATACCTTAATTTCTCGTTGCCACCTAAGGTGGCCCGAATATTATTGACTTCCGCCGTTGGAATTGTACATTGAGCTCAGCCCCCAAATTAAGCTGTCCTAGACAATATCATGCCATTTCCCCTTAATATAGCCAAAAATCTTAACCTACATAGAGAAAAAAAAAATTGTAACCAGTCAAGCCAAAAACAAAAAAAAAAAAAAACAACCAAAATTTCATCATAAAAAATTATCATCATCATTACTTTTCCACGTAATCTCTTAAATACCCAAACTTTAAACCTTCTATAATTCTTATTCCTTACTTACAATAATGAAATCATAAGACATAAGGACAGGCCTTGTCCTTATACTCAGAGATGCACCTAATTACCAGCCTGTTCCAAGGGTTAATTTTCTTTATCTTAATACCTGTAGTAACCATCTTCCTGTCGGAACCTTTGGAACTATTCCAAATCCTTAACACCTCCCCCTTGACTACAGGTTTATAGTATTATAATGTTCTTATACCTATTTTCATTAGTTATTAAGTATTAGAATACATCCAGGATATATTTCCTTACATTTAATTTATTGGAATTATTTAACTGTTAGTAATTTAATAAGCTTCATATAATTAATTGGTTCTTGACTATTTAATCTTCATTATAATAGTTAAAGCTTTAAATTCAGTCCATAATATCAGTTCTGCTGTTTTTCTTCAGCCTGTCATTTTTTCTTCAGTTGTTTATCTTCTAACTTTTCGTTCAAGGTGAAATCTGAACTCTGTCGTTGAAAACACATTCCATTGAGATAAGGCTGTCTGGTTAGTGTCTGAAGCAGGTCCGCCATCTTAATTGTAGTACAGACTTTTATTGAAAGTTTTAATCCTCATCCTTCTCAATTTTCTGTACAATCTCTTGTGTGTACTTAAGTGCCTTCTCCGGATCCCTGAATGAACGTTGAGTTGTTTTGTAAGAATTAAACATCTTGGCCGGATAGACCACGCCGTATCTTATCCCTCGTTGTTCTTGCAAAGTGTTGCTTGCTTTTTTTAATTGATTCATTTTCTCCATTACTTCGCGAGGGTAGTCCCTATAGAATCTCACGGACTCTCCCTCGAATATAAGCCTCTCACCGTGTGGTATCATCTTCAGGAGTTTTTCCGGGGTTGAAATATCTAAGAACTTCGCAATAATTTGTCTTGGGGGAGCATTTGTTTCTCTTCGGTGAGGACCAAACTCTGTGAGCCACATCAATACTCACATTTTCCGTCAGCTTAAAGACCTCTTTGATTATTTTGGAGACAAGCTCCGGCATATCAATTCCTTGCTCTCGTCCCTCCTTTACTCCTACAATCCTTAAGTTCAATCTTCTTGCTCTCGCTTCTAAATCATGACATTTGTCCATCAATTTAATCAATTGCTCCCGATTATCACTTTGTCCTTTTTCAGAATCGATATTTCACGAGCCATCTCCTTCATTTCAGTTGTAATCTCTTCTGTCACGATGTCAGACTGTTTCATCTCTTCAATCAACATATCAAATTTATTTTTATGATCACTTTCTAGTCTTTCACATTCCAGTGCTGTTCTCTGATCAAAGTCACTGAATTTCTGCTTCAGAGAAGTATACATTTCCCTTGATTCTTCTCGAGCAGCATCAATTTTCTTGGATAAGTTAACTTCCAGTTTACAGAGATTGTTCTCCAGTGTAGTATTAATACTGGAAAACATTTCGGAGAAGTCTTTAGTAAGATCTTTAGTAAGATTAGCTCTTACCGTTTGTTCCAGCTGTTTCAGCCCCTTCTCCTTTTCTTTGGCCTCTCCTCTTGTAGCCATTTCAAATACTGCTTGTTGAGGAGTGGACTCTTCTTCTGAGCTTTCAATTGTTTGATATGAAACAGACTTTGTTGATTGAAGAGCTGCCAAATCTTCTTGAACCTGAAGTCTGCTAGTAGCTTTCCTGGGTCCTCGTGTGAGTTTTCCTTTTCTCATCTAAAGGTCCTGTTAAACTCCGATTTTTTTGTTGATTTATGATGACGTCACTCCCACGACGCCAAGCAACCTTCGGTGAGTATTTTTTTTAATCGTTCCCGACTTTAGAAAGGCTTTTTATGCGATTCACGGGAAGCTGAGCTCAATGCTGTGCCCTCACCACAACACGGCCACACCGGAAGTGGAATTTTCGTCACTTTTTCGGCTCTTCATGTGCTGAAATTTCGTCGCAATATGCGTCGAATGGTACAACTCTACCATTGTGCCACCGTGCCGCCCCAGATGTAGGTGCAATGTAAGGTCGTATGTGATAGAAGCAGACTAAGGCCATTCGGCCCATCAAGTCTACTCCGCTATTCAATCATGGCTGATCTATCTCTCCCTCCTAACCCCATTCTCCTGCCTTCTCCCCTTAAGCCCTGACACCCGGACTAATCAAGAATCTATCTCTGCCTTAAAAATATCCACTGACTTTGCCTCCACATCCTTCTGTGGCAAAGAATTCCACAGATTCACCACCCTCTGACTAAAGAAATTCCGACATCTCCTTCTCAAAGCAACGTCCTTTAATTCTGAGGCTGTGACCTCTGGTCCTTGACTCTGCCACTAGTGGACACATCCTCTCCACATCCACTCTGTCCAAGCCTTTCACTATTCGGTAAGTTTCAATGATGTCCCCCTCATTCTTTTAAACTCCAGCGAGTACAGGCCCAATGCCGACTAACGCTCATCATATGTTAACTCACACATTCCTGCAATAATTCTTGTAAACCTGTAAATATAGAATCTGGGGGTGAATTTGATGAGAATGTGGGGAGAATACAAAGAGATCAGCGTAGGATAATTGGTGCTTGGACAATATGGATCCGATGGGCCGAAGGGCCTGTTTTGCGCTGTATCACTATTACTAGGTTCTCTCCCCTAAATTAAGTATTAACCCAGATAGGTTAAACACAAAGTAGCGGGTCAGGCAGCATCTATGGAGAACATGGATAGGTGACGTTTCACAGAGTGCTGGAGAATCACAGTGGATCAGGCAGCATCTGTGGAGAACATGGGTAGGTGACGTTTCACAGAGTGCTGGAGTATCACAGTGGATCAGGCAGCATCTGTGGAGAACATGGATAGGTGATTTACATTGGGAAGGGCCCTGCCCCAATATGCCATCTGTCCATTGCCGCAGGGGTGATGCCTGAGCCACTGAGTTAGTAAAGTATTTTAGTTTAGTTTAGTTTAGAGATACAGCAGAGTTTAGAGAAACAAGAGGAGTTTCGGCACCGAGTCCCCGGCGCCCAGCGATCCCCGCACACTGACACTACCTTACACTCACTGGGGAACCAAGCCAATCAAACTGTAAACCTGTAATTCTTTGGAGTGTGGGAGGAAACCGGAAATTTTGGAGAAAACCCACACAGGTCACTGGGAGAATGTACAAACTCGGTACAGACAGCACCCGTAGTCAGGATGAAACCCGGGCCTCTGGCGCTGTGAGGCAGCAACTGTACGCTGCCACTTTGTGTTGTGCTCAGGGTTACGGCTCCTGCAGTCTCGCCTCATCTCCAGCAGGGGGCAGAGACTCACCATCAGGACGCCTCCACGCATTCCACTCTCTGGGCCCTCACCCCCTCATCTTCACCATGGATGTCCGGTCACTCTACACCTCCATCCCCCACCAGGATGGCCTCAGAGCCCTCCGGTTCTTCCTCGACCAGAGGAGCAACCTATACCCAGCCACTGACACTCTCCTCCGCTTAGCGGAGTTGGTCCTCACCCTCAATAACTTTACATTTGACTCCTCCCATTTCCTCCAAACACAAGGCGTAGCTATGGGCACACGCATGGGCCCCAGCTACGCCTGCCTCTTTGTCGGGTACGTTGAACAATCCTTGTTCAATGCGTACCAGGGCCCCATCCCCGACCTCTACCTCCGCTACATTGACGACTGCTTTGGTGCCACCTCCTGCACCCACACACAACTGACTGACTTCATCCACTTCACCACCAACTTCCATCCGGCACTCCAATACACCTGGACGATTTCAGACACTTCCCTACCATTCCTTGACCTCACCATCTCCATCGCAGGGGACAGACTCCTGACCGACATACATTATAAACCCACTGACTCACATGGCTATCTGGACTACACGTCTTCCCACCCTGCCCCCTGTAAAGACTCCATCCCCTACTCCCAATTCCTCCGCCTACGCCGCATCTGTTCCCAGGATGAGACATTTCATACCAGGGCATCGGAAATGTCCTCGTTCTTCAGGGAACGGGGATTCCCCTCCGCCACCATAGATGAGGCTCACACCAGGGTCTCATCCATACCCCGTAACGCTGCTCTCTCTCCCCATCCCCGCACACGCAACAAGGGCAGAGTCCCTCTGGTCCTCACCTTTCACCCCACCAGCCGGCAAATACAACACATAATCCTCCGCCATTTCCGCCACCTCCAACGTGACCCCACCACTCGCCACATCTTCCCATCTCCCCCCATGTCTGCCTTCCGCAAAGACCGCTCCCTCCGCAACTCCCTCGTCAATTCTTCCCTTCCCTCCCGCACCACCCCCTCCCCGGACACTTTCCGTTGCAACCGCAAGAAATGCAACACCTGTCCCTTCACCTCCCCCCTCGACTCCATTCAAGGTCCCAAGCAGTCGTTCCAGGTGCGACAAAGGTTCACCTGTATCTCCTCCAACCTCATCTACTGCATCCGCTGCTCTAGATGTCAGCTGATTTACATCGGTGAGACCAAGCGTAGGTTGGGCGACCGTTTCGCCGAACACCTCCGCTCAGTCCGCAATAACCTACCTGATCTCCCGGTGGCTCAGCACTTCAACTCCCCCTCCCATTCCCAATCCGACCTCTCTGTCCTGGGTCTCCTCCATTGCCAGAGTGAGCACCAGCGGAAATTGGAGGAACAGCACCTCATATTCCGTCTGGGGTCCTTGCGTCCCCTTGGCATCAACATTGAATTCTCCCAATTTGGCTAGCCCGTGCTGTCCCTCCCCCCTCCCCTTCCTTCACCCTCTAGCTGTCTCCTCCCATCCGCCCGCCCTCGGGCTCCTCCTCCTCCTCCCTTTGTCCTTCTTTCTTTCCCCACCCCCTATCAGTCTGAAGAAGGGTTTCGGCCCGAAACGTCGCCTATTTCCTTCGCTCCATAGATGCTGCTGCACCCGCTGAGTTCCCCCAGCAATTTTGTGTACCTTCGATATTCCAGCATCTGCAGTTCCCTTTTGAACACAAACATCATATGATAGTTGTTGATGAGGAATATCAGCTAGTCCCGGCGGGAGGAAATCTCCACGGCAATCCGCAGCACAAAGTTCTCCACCTCCACCTGTGCAGAGAAAGATCGGTCTGCATCACAGCGCCGTTGGGAACAACTCCGTCCAAGCCTGGCGACAAAAAGCAGAGAGTCGTGTGCATACTGTAGCCCAGACCATCACACACACAAACCAACCTCCCTTCCATCAACTCCATCTACACCTCACGCTGCCTCGGCAAGGCCAGTAGCCCAGACCATCAAACCAACCTCCCTTGCATTGACTCCAGCTGCACCTCACATTGCCTCAGCAAGGCCAGCAGCATAATCAAGGACCAGTCTCACCCCGGTAACTCTCTTTTCTCTCCCCTCCCATCAAGAAAGAGGTACAGAAGTGTGAAAACGCACACCTCCAGATTATCTTTAGTTGGACTGTATCTTCCACTAAATGTTGTCGCCTTTATCTGTTCCCTGTGGACGACGTGTTTGTACTCGTTCATCGTCGTTTGTTTGACTGGATTTTCACTGTTCCTCAGTACACGTGGCAATGATAATAAACTACATACACACACGAGCACATGTACACATACATACATGCACACACGTACACATGTACATACACATTTACGCACACGTACATACACATACATATGTGCACATACACCCATACACGCAGACGTGCGTACATGCAGACGTTCATACACACACATGTATGTACACACGCACATACATGAACATACACACACATGTACCTACACACACACACATATGTACACACACACACACACATACGTACACACATACACACATGTACGTACACACACACGTATACATACACACCCGTACGCACACATACGTACCACGCACACACACACACGTACCACGCACACACACACACGTACCACACACACAAACACACACACACAGACACATACACACGCAAACATACCACGCACACACCCACACACACGTACCACGCACACACACGTACCACGCACACACACACACGTACCACGCACACACACACACACGTACCACACACACACACGTACCACACACACATGCACACACACACGCACACACACGTACCACGCACACACACACACACACACACACGTACCACACACACACACACACACACACACACACACACAGGAGATAAACAGCGGGCCAGACAGAAGAGGGCTCTCCTCAAGCCCATTTCCCGGGGTTACGTCCAGGCCCGGGTGGGGTTAAAGACGGACGACTCGCTGTCCACGGGCACTCTGGGGGATTTCCGGGACCGCTGGGCACCGCGGGGGGTGGAATGTATCCTTGACAAGGATTATAATATAGTTAATCATAGAGTGAGTGGGTTTGTGTGTGGGGACTGGGTGTGGGTTTGTGTGTGTGTGTGTGGGGGGGGGGGGCAGGTGTGTGTTAGTGTGGATGTGGGTGGGTGTGTGTGTGGGTGTATGTGGGGACTGGATGTGTGTGTGTGTGTGGGGGGGGGGGGTGTGGAGGGGTGTGTGTGTGTGTCTGGACTGAGTGGTTACAGAGTGGGGCAGGATGTGTGTTGGGGGGGGGTGTGGGGGTGTGTGGGGGTGTGTGTGGGGGGGGGTGTGGTGGGGGTTGTGTGTGGGTGTGTGTGTGTGGACGGAGTGGTTACAGAGTGGGGCAGGATGTATGTGGGGCCGAGTCCGTACGTGGGCTGCACTGGGCTTACATAGTGGGTGTGTGTGTGTGTGTGTGTGTGTGGGGGCGGGTTTGTACGTGGGATGCGTGGGGTTTACATAGTGGGGCTGGGTGTGTGGGGTCAGGGTGTGTGTGTGTGTGTGTGTGTGTGTGTGTGTGTGTGTGTGTGTGTGTGTGTGTGTGTGTGTGTGTGTGTGTGTGTGTGTGTGTGTGTGTGTGTGTGTGTGTGTGTGTGTGTGTGTGTGTTTCTGTGGGTCAGTGCGCGAATGCTCTGGGTGTTCAGCTCCAGGATGAACTGAAACCTCGGCCACAGGATCTGGAGAGACACACGGCCACACAGTACCTGGAGAGACACACGGAGCCGTTACTAACCTTGCCCTCTCTTGCAGCATCTTTAACCAAAAATAGATTCATTCCAGTATTTACAACACCAAGAAATTCAGAACAAAACACACCCACACAATGCAAGTACAACAAATGTTCTTAAACATGTGGGCTGTCACGGTGGCACAGCGGTACAGTTGCTGCCTTACTGCGAATGCAGCGCTGGAGACCCAGGTTCGATTCCAACTACAGCACGTCTGTACGGAGTTTGTACATTCTCCCTGTGACCTGCGTGGGTTTTCTCTGAGATTCGGTTTCCTTCCACGCTCCAAAGACACACAGGTTTGTAGGTTGATTAGCTTGGTAAATGTAAAAATTGTCCCTCGTGGATGTAAGATAGTGTTAATATGCGGGGATCACTGGTCAGTGTGGACCCGGTGGGCCGAAGGGCCTGTTTCCACTGGGAATCACTAAATTAGGTTAAACTAAACGTGTAAGGAGTGGATGCGGGATAACATAGAAGTAGTGAGAACGGGTGATCGATGGTCGGCTTGGCCTGTTTCCGTGCTGTATCTCTAAACTAAACTAAACTTAACCAAACTAAGATGATGCAGGCAGCATCTGTGGAGAACATGGATGGGCGACGTTTCAGAGAGTGCTGGAGTAACTCAGCGGGTCAGGCAGCATCTGTGGAGAACATGGATAGGTGACGTTTCACAGAGTGCTGGAGTAACTCAGCGGGTCAGGCAGCATCTGTGGAGAACATGGATAGGCGATGTTTCACACAAGTCTGAAGAAGAGTCTCGACCCGAAACGTCACCCTTCTCTCCAGAGATGCTGCCTGTCCTGCTGCGTTACTCCAGCATTTTGTGTCTATCTTCGGTTTAAACCAGCATCTGCAGTTCCCTTCTTAAGACTGGTGTCAGGGGAGAGGGAGATACATAGATAAGGAAGTGTAAGGTGTGAAAACAGGACAAAGGGAATGGAGATGCAGGGAAATGTAGAACGGACCAGTGTTCGCTGGGAGAAGGTGACAACAAAGTAAACAGAGATAAAATGTAGTCGGAGCCAGTAAGATTGATTGAAGAACTGGGAAAGGGGAGAGAGAGAGGGAAAGCAAGACTTACTTGAAGTTAGAGAAGTCAATGTATAAGAAGGAACGACAGATGCTGGTATTAACCGAAGATAGACAAAAAGCTGGAGTAACTCAGCGGGAGAGGCAGTGTCTCTGGAGAGAAGCAATGGGGGACGTTTCGGGTCGAGACCCTTTTTCAAACTCAATGGGTGACGTTTTCGGGTCGAGATCCTTCTTCAGAAATCAATGTTCATACTGCTGGGGTGCAAACTGCCCGAGTGAAATATGAGGCGCTGTTTGGTCATTCTGCTTCACTTACTTGTCGACAGCAGGGACGTTCCGTTTGGTCATCATGATCTAGAAGCGGAGGATGATGTGGATGGACAGGAAAACGGCGATACTGTCGTAGCAATCGGCAACATAGGTGTCCATGTGTTTCTGAAGGGGAATTACACACCGACCATTCTGATTCACAGATCAGGATCTTACAGAAACATATAACAATACTGTAGGGATTGGACAGGCCGGATGCAGGAATAATGTTCCCCATGTTGGGGGTGTCCAGAACCAGGGCTCACAGTTTAAGAATAAGGGTTAGGCCATTTAAATATGATCATGGCTGATCATCCAACATCAGTACCCCGTTCCTGCTTTCTCCCCATATCTCTGGATCCCGTTATCCGTAAGAGTTAAATCTAACTCTCTCTTGAAAGCATCTAGAGAATTGGCCTCCACTGCCTTCTATGACAGAGAATTCCACAGATTCACAACTCTCTGGGTGAAATATTTTTTTTCCTCATCTCCGTTCTAAATGGCCTACCCCTTATTCTTAAACTGTGACCATTGGTTCTGGACTTCCACCAAAATGGGGAGCATTTTTCCTGCATCGAGCCTGTCCGCGGGGAAGGCCAAATGCAAGGGTAAATCATTTCTCTCCACCAGCGGCCAGAGTTTGCTTAAACTCACCAAGACAATGCTGAGGGTTTTGCCCTTGATGGTGTTGAAGAGATCTTGAGCGGAGCTTCCGGTCACATTGAAGAAGTCACAGAGGAAGAGGTATTCACGACAGCTGTTGTCTAGAAGGCCGTAGTGCTGGCTCCGAAACAGGCTCTCAAAGGGGTACTGGGAGGGAGGAGAGTAACGTCACATCACAGAAGATAAGGTACAAAATACTGGAGTAACTCAGCGGGACAGGCAGCATCTCTGGAGAGAAGGAATGGGTGACGTTTCGGGTCGAGACCCTTCTTCAGACTGATGCTTCTTGGACTCCCCCTGACGGTCTTCTACTCTCTCAAGACCTCGTTATTTCTAACTGTCGGCGTGATGTCGACCGTCTCAACTTTTCCACCCCCTTTATCTATCCTAACCTCACCCCCTCTGAACGTACAGCCCTCCGCTCACTCTACAGGCTGCAGCAACCCCGACATTATCCAACCCGTCTACAAGGGAGGTGCCATGGTAGTCTGGCGCGAGGACCTCTGTCTGGCTGACCTAGTCTAGTCAGGCAGATCTAGTCTAGTGGAGGCCATGCGACAACTCTCAGACATCTCCTCCTCCTTATCCAAGGTAGACACAAAATGCTGGAGTAACTCAGCGGGGCAGGCAGCATCTCTGGAGAGATGAAATGGGTGACGTTTCGGGTCGAGACCCTTCTTCAGACTGATGTCAGGGGAGGGGGCAGGACATAGATAGAATGTAGTTGTAGACAGTAAGACTGGTGGGAGAACTGGGAAGGGGAAGGGAATGGAGAGAGGGGCAGCAAGGGCTATCTGAAGTTAGAGAAGTCGATGATCAGACCGCTGGGGTGTAAACTACGCATGCGAAATATGAGGTGCTGTTTCCCCAAACTCAGAAAAAACCCATGCAGTTACGGGGAGAACGTACAAACTCAGTTTTGATAGCACCCGTAGTTGGGATCGAACCTGGGTCTCCGGCGCTGCAACTTTACTCCTGTGCCATCGATTCTCACTCCACGGCCACTGCCTGACCTGCTAAGTGCTGCCAGCCCCGTCTGCTGGTTTGACCCTGGGGAATGGACAGTGGGGAATGGACAGTGGGGGGGGGGGGGGGGTTTGGAAGGGGAGGGATTGGAAAAGGAGGGGGGGTAGCTCGCTTACCCGAGTGTCGTTCTTCTGTGCTGCGTGGGGCACGATGATGGGGGCTTCCAGTTCCGACGAGGCAATCACGTTTCCACGGTTACCCAGGGTGAAGATGATGTTCCTGTTCTTCAGCGACGGCTTGAGGGAGAAGCATTGAGCAGTGAGTCAACTGTGTAGGAAGGAACTGCAGATGCCGGTTTAAACCGAAGATAGACACAACATGCTGGAGTAACTCAGCAGGACAGGCAGCATCTCTGGAGAGAAGGAATGGTGGCATTTCGGGTCGAGACCGTTCTACAGACTCCTTCTTCTGAAGAAGGGTCTCAACCCGAAATGTCGCCCATCCCTTCTCTCCAGAGATGCTGCCTGTCCCGCTGAGTTACTCCAGTCAAGGTTAAATGTTGATGCTTAACCAGGGGAATACCCGAGCTGTGACTACCGAAGTTCACCAGGGTTTAGTTGGCTGTCGTTAGCAGCACAGTGTTAGGATACACAGTCAGCACTGGCAAAGCATTTGTCCGCACTGGGCCTGTACTCGCTGGAGTTTAGAACAATGAGGGGGGACCTCACTGAAACATACAGAATAGTCAAAGGCTTGGATATAGTGGGTGTGGAGAGGATGTTTCCACTAGTGGGAGAATCTAGGACCAGAGGTTACAGCCTCAGAATTAAAGGACGTTCTTTTAGGAAAGAGATGAGGAGAAATGTCTTTAGTCAGAGGGTGATGAATCTGTGGAATTCTTTGCCACAGAAGGCTGTGGAGGCCAAGTCAGTGGGTGTTTTTTAAGGCAGAGATAGATAGATTCTTGATTAGTACGGGTGTCAGATGTTATGCGGAGAAAGCAGGAGAATGGGGTTAGGAGGGAGAGATAAATCAGCCATGATTGAATGGCGGTCAACTTGATGGGCCAACTGGCCTAATTCCACTCCTATTCCTTGTGACCGTAAAGGATATCTTTCTTGGCCGTGTCCTCCACTCCCATCAGATCATCCTTGTCAGCGACCTCTTCATACTGGGGAGGAGAACAAGGTCCAATGGCAGCAGAACACAAATTACACAAGACTTTGCAACGGCGATGGCTGCCTTCATCGCGGGCTCTGACCTGCACTTTCATCAGCCGGTTGCTGTAGGACTTGAATTAGGACAGGTAGATCTTGCTGACGGAGTCCACGTATTCATCCCGGTTCTCCTTCACCACCTGACGCTCGTTTGCCAGCAAGAACTGGTAGAAAAACCTGAGGGGGGAAGGGCAGGCAATGAGAGTGGGGGGAGGGAGGGAGAATGGGGTTAGGAGGGAGAGATAGATCAGCCATGATTGAATGGTGGAGTAGACTTGATGGGCCAAATGGCCTCATTCTACTCCTATCCCTTATGAATGAATGAATGAGTTTATTGGCCAAGTCTGCTTACATACAAGGAATTTGCCTTGGTACTCCGCTCGCAACTAACAACACGACATACAGTAAACAATTAAGACTTAAAACATAAAACATTAAACATTAGGAATAAAACATTATCGATTAAATATGTGAATGAAATAAAATACCAGAGCAAAACGAGGCTACAGACTTTTGGTTATTGAGTAGAGCTACTGCTCGTGGAAGAAAGTTGTTTTTATGTCTGGCTGTGGCAGCTTTGACAGTCCGGAGTCGCCTTCCAGAGGGAAGTGATTCAAAGAGTTTGTGGCCAGGGTGAGAGAGGTCATAGATGATCTTACCCGCTCGCTTCCTGGCCCTTACAGTGTACAGTTCGTCAATGTAGGGAAGGTTGCTGCCTTCTCTGCTGATCGGACGATTCGCTGCAGCCACCGGATGTCGTGCTTGGTGGCTGAACTAAACCAGACCATAGCCGGGGCTATGACAGAAATATTTCAAATGTCATTAGAAACGGGAATAGTCCCCGAGGATTGGCGTACTGCGCATGTTGTTCCATTGTTTAAAAAGGGTTCTAAGAGTAAACCTAGCAATTATAGGCCTGTTAGTTTGACTTCAGTGGTGGGCAAATTAATGGAAAAGATACTTAGAGATAATATATATAAGCATCTGGATAAACAGGGTCTGATTAGGAACAGTCAGCATGGATTTGTGCCTGGAAGGTCATGTTTGACTAATCTTCTTGAATTTTTTGAAGAGGTTACTAGGGAAATTGACGAGGGTAAAGCAGTGGATGTTGTCTATATGGACTTTAGTAAGGCCTTTGACAAGGTTCATCATGGAAGGTTGGTTAAGAAGGTTCAACTGTTGGGTATAAATGCAGGAGTAGCAAGATGGATTCAACAGTGGCTGAATGGGAGACGCCAGAGGGTAATGGTGGATGGCTGTTTGTCGGGTTGGAGGCAGGTGACTAGTGGGGTGCCTCAGGGATCGGTGTTGGGTCCTTTGTTGTTTGTCATGTACATCAATGATCTGGATGAAGGTGTGGTAAATTGGATTAGTAAGTATGCAGATGATACCAAGATAGGGGGTGTTGTGGATAATGAAGAGGATTTCCAAAGTCTACAGAGTGATTTAGGCCATTTGGAAGAATGGGCTGAAAGATGGCAGATGGAGTTTAATGCTGATAAATGTGAGGTGCTACACCTTGGCAGGACAAATCAAATAGGACGTACATGGTAAATGGTAGGGAATTGAAGAATACAGTTGAACAGAGGGATCTGGGAATAACCGTGCATAGTTCCTTGAAGGTGGAATCTCATATAGATAGGGTGGTAAAGAAAGCTTTTGGTATGCTAGCCTTTATAAATCAGAGCATTGAGTATAGAAGCTGGGATGTAATGTTAAAATTGTACAAGGCATTGGTGAGACCAAATCTGGAGTATGGTGTACAATTTTGGTCGCCCAATTATAGGAAGGATGTCAACAAAATAGAGAGAGTACAGAGGAGATTTACTAGAATGTTGCCTGGGTTTCAACAACTAAGTTACAGAGAAAGGTTGAATAAGTTAGGTCTTTATTCTCTGGAGCGCAGAAGGTTAAGGGGGGACTTGATAGAGGTCTTTAAAATGATGAGAGGGATAGACAGAGTTGATGTGGATCAGCTTTTCCCTTTGAGAATAGGGAAGATTCAAACAAGAGGACATGACTTCAGAATTAAGGGACAGAAGTTTAGGGGTAACATGAGGGGGAACTTCTTTACTCAGAGAGTGGTAGCGGTGTGGAATGAGCTTCCAGTGGAAGTGGTGGAGGCAGGTTCGTTGGTATCATTTAAAAATAAATTGGATAGGCATATGGATGAGAAGGGAATGGAGGGTTATGGTATGAGTGCAGGCAGGTGGGACTAAGGGAAAAAAGTTGTTCGGCACGGACTTGTAGGGCCGAGATGGCCTGTTTCCGTGCTGTAATTGTTATATGGTTATATGATGGGGAAGGTATGACCTTATGAGGGGGAAAAGGCAGTGGGGGTGGGAGCAGAGAGGGCAGTGGGGGGGAGTGGGGCATAGGAGACGAGGTAGTGAGCGGGGGGAGGGGAACAGGCAGTACGGGTGAGGGAGAAGGAGAACAGGTAGTGAGGGGGGAGTGGGGCAACAGGGCAATGATCAATGCAGAGGTGAAACAGGCAGAGTGGGGTGTGGGCAGGTGATGATGCACCTGTACTGTAGTCCCAGTCTGGGACACATTGTACCTGTATCTCAGTCCTGGGACAGGACAGGGGCAGAGAGATGTGTCACCTGTACCTCAGTCCTGATATGGGACAGGGACAGAGAGAGGCAGCACCTGTATTTCAGCCAGGTACAGGACAGGGACGGAGAGATAACTTACCTGTACCTCAGTTCTCGTGACAGGGATAGAGAGATGTGGCAGACACAAAATGCTGGAGTAACTCAGTGAGGGTGAGGCAGCATCTCTTGAGAGAATGAATGGGTGACGTTTCGTGTCTAGACCTTTCTTCAGGCTGATGTCAGGGGAGGGGGTAGGACAGAGATAGAATGTAGTGGGAGACAGAAAGACTAGTGGGAGAACTGGGAAGGGGGAGGGGATGGAGAGAGAGGGAAAGCAAGGGCTATCTGAAGTTAGAGAAGTCAATGTTCATACCGGTGGAGTGTAAACTACCCAAGCAAAATACGAGGGGCTGTTCCTCCAATTTGCGCTGGGCCTCACTCTGACATGGAGGAGGCCCAGGACAGAAAGGTCAGATTGGGAATGGGAGGGGGAGTTGAAGTGCTGAGCCAACGATATATCAGGTAGGTTTAGGTGGACTGAGCGGATGTGTTCAGCGAAACGATCGCCGAGTCTGCGCTTGATCTCGCCGATATAGAGAAGTTGACACCTGGAACAGCAGATACAGTAGATGAGGTTGGAGGAGGTGCAGGTGAACCTCTGCCTCACCTGGAAAGACTGTTTGGGTCCTTGGATGGAGTCGAGGGGGAATATGAGAGATGTGGCACCTGTATCTCACGTCTTGTATGGGGCAGACAATAGAGAATAGACAATAGATGCAGGAGTAGGCCATTTGGCCCTTCGAACCAGCACCGCCATTCAATGTGATCATGGCTGATCATCCCCAATCAGTACCCCCTTCTCCCCGTATCCACTGACTTCGCTATTTTTAAGAGCCCTATCTCGCTCTCTCTTGAAAGCATTCAGAGAACCTGGCTCCACTGCCCTCTGAGGCAGAGAATTCCACACACTCACCACTCTCTGTGAGAAAAAGTGTTTCCTCGTCTTCGTTCTAAATGGCTTACCACTTATTCTTAAACTGTGGCCCCTGCTTATGGACTCCCCCAACATTGAGAACATGTTTCTTGCCTCTAGTGTGTCCAAGCCCTTAACAATCCTTTAAGATAGGGAGATGACTTACCTGTACCTCAGTTCTGTTACCTGACGGGGACAGAGAGAGGCCGTACCTGTATCTCACCTGTTGTACAGGACAGACACACACACACACACACACAGAGGTGCCATACCTGTATTTCAACAGTGCGTTCTGAGGAACCTGGTAGTTGGTCATGGGTTTGCGAAATGAATAGATCTTCTGCAGAATAAACACCCTGATCTTCGAAACGGCCTGCACAAACGACAAGCAGAACAGTCAACCCTTTGCAGTGGAGTGCTGATCCCTTGACCTTTACCCCGCAAACGCCAACCAATGGGTGGCAACTGATGACATTCTGCACTACCCGCTGCGACACCGTGCCTCCATTGTAGAGAAGTTACAGAGAGAGAGAAGCCACACCTGTATTTCCAACCTGGTATTGGTCAGTGATAGAGAGAGGCCGTACCTGTGTCTCACCTGTTGTACAGGATAGACAGAGACACAGAGAGTGGAGCAGGCCATTCGGCCCTTCGAGCCAGCAGCACCATTCAATGTGATCATGGCTGATCATCCCCAATCAGTACCCCGTTCCTGCCTTCTCCCCATATCCCCTGACTCCGCTATTTTTAAGAGCCCTATCTAGCTCTCTCTTGAAAATAGTAGAGGGTGTGAGCTGTAGGGAGAGGTTGTAGTGCAGTGTAGGTTCACGAGGTTAATTCCCGGGATAGCGGGACTGTCATATGTTGATAGAATGGAGCGGCTGGGCTTGTACACTCTGGAAGGGTGAGAGGGAATCTTATTGAAACATTTAAGATTGTTAGGGAATTGGAGGCAGGAAACATGTTCCCAATGTTGGGGGAGTCCAGAACCAGGGGCCACAATTTAAGAATAAGGGGTAAGCCATTTTGAACGGAGATGAGGAAACACTTTTTCACCCTGAGAGGTGTGAGTCTGTGGAATTCTTTGCCTCAGAGGGTGGTGGGGGCCGGTTCTCTGGAAACTTTCAAGAGAGAGCTAGATAGGGTTCTTAAAGATAGCGGAGTCAAGGGATCTGGGGAGAAGGTAAGAACGGGATACTGGGTGGGTGAGGGGGTGGGTCGGGGGTGGGTGGGTAGTGGGTGGCACTGTCCAGCCACTCACGTGGTCATGATGTTGGAGTCAGGGCTGTGTGGGTAGGTTTAGGGTGGGTCGGGGTTTGAAATGGATGGCCTCCACCGCCCTCTGAGGCAGATAATTCCACAGACTCACCACTCTGTGAGAAAAAATGTTTCCACGTCTTTGTTCTAAATGGAGGGTTATGGACCAAGCACAGGCAAGTGGGACTAGGGTAGATAGGACATTGTTGGCCTGTGCGTCTACCCGATCTATTCCTCTCATGATTTTGGACATTTCTATAACATCTCCCCTCATCCTCCTACGCTCCATGGAATAGAGACCCAGTCTACTCAACCTCTCCCCACAGCTCACACCCTCTAGTCCTGGCAACATCCTCGTGGACCTCCTTACAAGAGCAGCCCAGTGGTGTCGCTAGCCACAACCCTGCCAGTATCACTGTGGCAGTGCCCCCGAGGCTGTGCCCGCTCCCACCTACCTACAGGATGGTGTCACAGGCAGTGATCTGGTTGTGCAAGCTGGCGATGTTCTCTCCTTGATGTCTGTTGTGGCCGCTGGGGAACGCAGTGAGCTCAGAGCAAAGAGCACAACTCCCACCCCTCCAGAGCCCAGCGGCTGCACGAGGGATCAGTTCATAGCAGGTGGAGCTGGAACACCCTGCTGTCATTACCTGTCCATGTACCTGCCCTGTGTCAACACCTGTCCATGTACCTGCCCTGTGTATGTACCTGTCCATGTACCCGCCCTGTGTCAACACCTGTCCATGTACCAGCCCTGTGTCATTAACTGTTCATGTACCTGTCCTGTGTCATTACCTGTCCATGTACCTGCCCTGTGTATGTACCTGTCCATGTACCTGCCCTGTGTCAACACCTGTCCATGTACCTGCCCTGTGCCATCACCTGTCCATGTACCTGTCCTGTGTCATTACCTGTTCATGTACCTGCCCTGTGTCAACACCTGTCCATGTACGTGTCCTGTGTCATTACCTGTCCATGTACCTGCCCTGTGTCAACACCTGTCCATGTACCTGCCCTGTGTTATTACCTGTCCATGTACCCGCCCTGTGCCATCACCTGTCCATGTACCTGTCCTGTGTCATTACCTGTTCATGTACCTGCCCTGTGTATGTGCCTGTCCATGTACCCGCCCTGTGTCATTAACTGTCCATGTACCTGCCCTGTGTCATTAACTGTCCATGTACCTGTCCTGTGTCATTACCTGTCCATGTACCTGTCCTGTGTCATTACCTGTCCATGTACCTGCCCTGTGTCAACACCTGTCCATGTACCTGCCCTGTGTCATTACCTGTCCATGTACCTGCCCTGTGTCATTACCTGTCCATGTACCTGCCCTGTGTCATTACCTGTCCATGTACCTGCCCTGTGTCAACACCTGTCCATGTACCTGTCCTGTGTCAACACCTGTCCATGTACCTGCCCTGTGTCATTACCTGTCCATGTACGTGTCCTGTGTCATTACCTGTCCATGTACCTGCCCTGTGTATGTACCTGTCCATGTACCTGCTCTGTGTCAACACCTGTCCATGTACCTGCCCTGTGTCATTACCTGTCCATGTACCTGCCCTGTCATTACCTGTCCATGTACCCCACCAGTCCGATCCAGGCGAGCCTCCGAGTCGAGCAACTCTCTCTCAAGCCGTCTGATCTCGGAGTCCCGCCCTTTGGTCGACCCCCTCGCATAGTCCTGGCAAAACAGACGGACGTAGACCTTCCCCACGTCCCACCACTGCCTTAGGGAAAGGAAACGTCCCTGCGCTCTTTCCACTTCACCCAGAACTTCCTGAACGAATCCCGCAGTCGGCGATCCACCAGCAGCTGATTGTTAAAATGCTAATACATGGTCCTGCCTGTGTGCGCGCAGGGATAAAGTCCACTCGCACCAGGCAGCGGTGGCACCAGCCGCATGGAGGCCGCCGATACACAAGAGACATCGGCCTTGGAAACGCACAAGCGATCAATACGGGAACTGCTCCCCGGGGCCTCATGGGAGTTGTAGGCACAGTTGTGGTGGTGGGACTACATTTCCTGTTGTGCCGGGGGCGCGGGGGCTGACGGGAGTTGTAGGCCATGGTGGACTACATTTCCTGTTGTGCCTGGGGCGCGGGGGCTGACGGGAGTTGTAGGCCATGGTGGACTACATTTCCTATTGTGCCGGGGGCGCGGGGGCTGACGGGAGTTGTAGGAAGGCTAGACTACATTTCCCGGCGCGCTTTGCGGCACAGCGCCCGTCTACACAGCGCAAGCGGGAAGATGTCGTCGCTCATGGATGAGGTGTTGGCGTCGTCGGGGAGGCTGGAGATGGACGACATCGGCACCAAGATCCGCCCCTGGATCGTCGTGTGGAGCAACTCGAGGTGGAAACAAGAAAGGCCCTGGTGGAGAGGACAGGGGGAGAGAGAGAGAGAGGTGAGGGGTGGAGGAGAGAAGGAGAGAGGGAATGGGGAAGGGGGGGAGGGGACAGAGAGAGAGGTGAGGGGGGGAGGAGAGAAGGAGAGAGGGAATGGGGAAGGAGGGTAGAGAGAGAGAGGGAATGGGGAAGGAGAGGGAGGGGAGAGAGAGAGGTGAGGGGTGAAGGAGAGAAGGAGAGGGAATGGGGAAGGGGGGGAGGGGACGGAGAGAGAGGTGAGGGGTGGAGGAGAGAGGGAATGGGGAAGGAGGGGAGGGAGAGAGAGGTGAGGGGTGGAGGAGAGAAGGAGAGGGAATGGGGGGGGGGGGAGGGGACAGAGAGAGAGGTGAGGGGTGGAGGAGAGAGGGAATGGGGAAGGAGAGGGGGGGAGAGTGGGGAACATTGTTAGATTCAAATGAAGTTCAAATTGAGTTTATTGACATGCACAGCATGGTGAGGTCCAGCCACAAAGTGCTGCCACAGCAACAGCTTAGCTGTATAGACTGTTAAACACAGAAACTAAATGTAGGCACAAAATGCTGGAGCAACTCAGCGGGACAGGCAGCATCTCTGGAGAGAAGGAATGGCTGACGTTTCGGGTCGAGACCCTTCTTCAGTCCGAAACATCACCCATTCCTTCTCTCCAGAGATGCTGCCTGTCCCGCTGAGTTGCTCCAGATTTGTGTCTACCTTCGATTTAAATCAGCACCTGCTGTTCTTTCCTACACAAACACAGAAATTATATGGAGAAAACAAGATATTAGTACAACAGATATTGAGGAAAAAATAATGTCTACTTATGCAAGTAGACGTTATGTGGCCCATAGTGTAACTGTTTAATTGCACTTATGAGAGGGGGAGAGGGAGAGGGAGGTCTTCAGATTAATTTTAGCATTGGTGGTAAGTGTTGTAGGGAATTTTGAAAATATTAAGTTGTGTCTGGGTTCTTATCTGTTGCAATCTTGCATTACAGCTGCTCTTGGTCATTATGTTTAGCAGCCAGGTCTCACAAAGGTTAACAAATTGGCACTTATACAAGGGGATTCCATTTGGTGGGGGAATCTGGATTTATCATTTTTCGAAGATGACAAGATGAAGCTTGTATTTTTCAGTTTGAAGCCTTCTTGCTTGTTTTTGGTTGTGTTGAGTTTTTAGAGGATTAAGTTATAACTGAAACTTTCAACTGAATTGTTCATTCTTTCCCAGGGTGAAGTGTGCCACAAATTAAGCAGGAAGAATGAACAGTTCTTCCCAACTTTCATGAATGGAGAGGATTTGGTAAAAACAGGTGGTTGAAATATCGATGGAGATTGATGTCCTTAAGCCACAAATTGAAAATGAGGTAACTGGAAAAATACGATCCAGCTGAATGGAATGACAGATTGTGACAAGGCCTCATTGATTAAGACAAGGGATTGTAACCGGATGTGTGTTTTTTGGTGCTTGTTCACCGTGCTCCTGACATAATTGTACTGGCGAGCTGCAAGTCATACTGAGGTTGGGCATTGAGGAAGACACATGGATGCATGTACAGAGCTGTAATATTGCCAAGTATTAATGTTTGACAGCTGGAAATTGCCAACATCAGTCAGAGTATTGTGTATAGTTGGGAGGTCATGTTGCAGTTATATAAGATGTTGGTGAGGTTGCCTTTAGAGTATTTAAGAAAGAACTGCAGATGGTGGAAAAATCGAAGGTAGACAAATGCTGGAAAACTCAGCATGTGAGGCAGCATCTATGGAGCGAAGGAGTAGGTGGCGTTTTGCTTCGAGACCCTTCTTCAGTCTAAAGAAGGGTCTCGACCCGAAATGCCACCTATTCCTTTGCTCCTTATATTCTGCTTCACCTGCTGAGTTTTCCTAGCATTTTTGTCTACCTTTAGAGTAGTGTGTTCAGTTCTGGGCACCATGTGAAAGGAAAGATGTTGTGACGTTGGAAAGGGTGCAGAGATGATTTACAAGGATGTTGCCAGGACTAGAGGCGTCTGAGGTATAGGAAGAGGTTGAGCAAGCTGGAACTCTATTCCCTGTAGCACAGGAGGATGAGGAGTGATCTTACAGAGCTGTATAAAATCATGAGCGGAATAGATCAGGTGGACATACAGTATCTTGGTCAGAATGGGGGAATTGAGAACCAGGGGGCATAGGTTTAAGGTGAAGGGGCGAAGATTTCATGGGAATCTGAGCGGTAACTTTTTCATGCAAAGGATGGTGCGTGTATGGAATGAGCTGCCAGAGAAGGTAGTTGAGGCAGGGACATTTGTAATGTTTAAGAAGCAATTACACAGGTACATAGATAGGACGGGGTTAGAATAATGTGGGCCAAATGCAGGCAAGTGGAACTGGTGTAGATGGGACATGTTGGTCTATATGACTGACTGTATAAAGGGTGATAGGTGTATGGAATAAGCTGCCAGAGGGATGTAGTTGAGGCAGGGACAACAGTATTGTTTAAGAAGCAATTACACAGGTACATAGATGGGTCGGGTTTAGAGTAATATGGGCCAAATGCAGGCAAGTGGAACTGATGTAGATGGGACATTTTGGCCTGTATGGCTCTGACTGTATAAAGGGTGGTGGGTGGATGGAACGAGCTACCAGGGGGAGGTAGTTGAGGCAGTTGAAACCAAGTCTGCTATTGCATTGGTTAAGAGACATTTGGCAGGTACATGGATAGGATAGGTTTACAGGGATATGGACCAATCGCTGGCAGGTGACACTGGTGTAGATGGGACATGTCGGGCCGAAGGGCCTGATTGCGCACAGATTGTCTCTGAGACTTTATTTAAATAATGTTTATTAATTTAAAATATTAAAGAGTTCTTGTGGTCCATTCCATGCTATTTCATAAAACAGTAAAACATTGTTGTCAACATAATATACGTAAAGGAACCAAGTCTGCTAAACAGCTGCTAACATTTTGTTGCTATTTATTTTTTCACAAAGTTTTACATACAATTTTCATGATGTAGTTACCTTATAAATAAATATAAAAGCATTGGAAACGTGATGTTAAAACTCTCTCTGAATGATTTTACATTTACTGATTATGCCAGGTTCTATCTAGGCTCCTTGACCAAAATATTTAGAAAAAAACATAATTTTGTCTCTTGTTGACATAGCTTGCTTCGTACTAAATCATGTTTTTTTTTTTAGCTAAAAATCGAGGTATGAAGTATGTACTTTAGATTTAAGGTGCAGTTTTCAGTGATTATCTTGCATGTTTTTTTTTAAAAACAGGTGCAGAGAGACCTCTGTGGTGCTGTTACTGAGTTCAGTGAACTGAAAGAAAAGTTGGAAAAAAGTACAGGTGTATTGAGTGTGTTAACCCAATTACTAGAGGTAAATATATTCAATGACTTCTTATTTTCCCCATTCTGGAATTTTACCTAGTTCTCATCTATACATTGTCCCTTGAATTCATTGCCACAGATGGCTGTGGAGGCCATCAATAGATATTTTTAAGACAGAGATAGATGGATTCTTGATTAGTCAGGGGTTCTGGAGAGAAGGCTGGAGGATGGGATTGAGGAGGAGAGAGATCAACCATAATTGAATGGCAGAGTAGATGATGGGCTGAATGGCCTAATTCTGCTCCTGCCACTTAAAACTTCATAATGATTTGGATGAGGGGATTGAAGGCTTTGTGGCCAAGTATGCGGGTGGTACGAAAATAGGTGGAGGGGCAGGTAAAGAAAGCAGGGACTCTGCAGAAGGACATGTTCAAGTGAGTTTATTGTCATTTGTCTTTGATAGGACAATGAAATTCTTGCTTTGCTTCAGCACACAGAACATAGTAGGCATTTACTACAAAACAGATCAATGTGTCCATATACCGTAATATAAATATATACACACATGAATAAATAAAATGATCAAGGGCAAATAACAGATAATAGGTTATTAATAATCAAAGTTTTGTCCGAGCCAGGTTTAATAGCCTGATGGCTATGGGTAAGTAGCTATTGCTGAACCTGGTTGTTGCAGTCTTCAGGCTCCTGTACCTTCTACCTGAAGGTAGCAGGGAGATGAGTGTGTGGCCAGGATGTTGTGGGTCTTTGATGATACTGCCAGCCTTTTTGAGGCAGCGACTGCGATAAATCCCCTCGATGGAAGGAAGGTCAGAGCCGATGATTGACTGGGCTTGTTTACTATTTTTTGTAGTCTTTTCCTCTCCAGGGCACTCAGGTTGCCGAACCAAGCCACGATGTAACCGGTCAGCATGCTCCCTACTGTGCACCTGTAGAAGTTAGAGAGAGTCTTCCTTGACAAAATGACTCTCTGTAATCTTCTCAGGAAGTAGTGGCGCTGATGAGCTTTCTTGATAATTGCATTAGTGTTCTCAGACCAGGAATGATCTTCAGAGATGTGCACGCCCTGGAATTTGAAGCTCTTGCCCTTTCAACCATTGACCCGCTGATATAAACGGGACTGTGGGTCCCCATCCTACTCCTTCCAAAGTCCACAATCAGTTCCTTGGTTTTGCTGGTGTTGAGGGCCAGGTTATTGCGCTGGCATCATATGGACAGATCTCTCTTCTATACTCTCGGGCTCTCGATTAACGTTTTTTCCCTGTTGCCAGCCGGGAACCTTGACAGCTTTTTAGGTTGCCAAATGACAGTTTAGGTGGTCATTTAAGACGGTTTGCATGACGCGTGCGATAATGTGCTCGGACGAAGTGCGTAGTTACCAGTGGAATTATGCTCAATGAAGCATTCACATATTATGTTCAAGAAGGAACTGCAGATGCTGGAAAATCGAAGGTAGACAAAAGTGCTAGAGAAACTCAGCGGGTGCAGCAGCACCTATGGAGCGAAGGAAATAGGCAATGTTTCAGGCCTGAAGAAGGGTTTCGGCCCGAAACGTTGCCTATTTCCTTCGCTCCATAGATGCTGCCGCATCCGCTGAGTTTCTCCAGCCCTTTTGTCTACATTCACATATTATTTCTTTTTTTTTTTTAATAAATTTTTTTATTAAAGGTAATCAATTACAATGCTTCAAACAACTTTATATCAAATTAATTCAATTTGCATTAAGTAAAACACTAGTAATACTTATCTACTATTTTTTTTTAGAAATAATGATAGAAAAAGAATAGAACAGTTATAAATCATTAAGAGAGTGATTAAATAATAATTTTATTATATATAATAAAAAAAATACAAACCAAAAAAAAAAAGAAAAAAAAAAAAAAAAAAAATGAAAAACCACAATATGTATTGTTAATAACACTACTACAAGTGATAGTATCAATAAAGACATATATGTTAATTCCAATATAAAAATGAATTATTCTCACCAAATCCCGCAGGGTGCACGCCGAGCTGTGTTGCCAAGAACAGCTACTTCTCTAAATACTGTATATATGGAGACCATATCTGTTCAAAAGAATTATACTTGTCCAATAGGACAAATCTAATTCTTTCCAGATGTAACGTCTCCATCATCTCTGCTGCCCACATTTTGGTTGTGGGGGATAATGTTCCCTTCCAAAATTTCAATATGATTTTTTTCCCAATTATCAAACAGTAATCAAAGAAATTTCTTTGATTTACTGTAAGTGATAGATGTAAATCCGGAATTCCAAATATTATTAGCTTTGGGTTAGGGTCCAATTTAACTTTGATGACTTCAGAAATAACTTTAAAAATTTCTGTCCAGTAATAATTCAATTTAGGACATGTAACGAAACTATGTATTAAATTTGCCTCTGCTTTCTTGCACTTATCACAAATAGCGGAGAGATTCGGAAAAATACTATTTAATTTAGTTTTCGAATAATGTAACCTATATAATACTTTAAATTGTATCAATATATGTCTGGCGTTTAATGAACACCGGTGTATTCGTTGTAGACTTTCTTCCCAGTTTTCTTTTGTTATAGCCAATCCCATTTCATTTTCCCATGCTTGACGATATATTTCCGTTATTGGATTCTCCTTATCCAAAATGATGTTATATATATAGGCTATTAATTTTTCTGTATTTGGATATAAATTAAACAGTTCGTCTAACAGTCCTGCTTCTTTATTTTATAATCTTGTGTATTGGATTTAATATAATCTCTAATTTGTAAATACCTAAACAAATGTTGTGGAGACAATCCATAAATATCTTGTAACTCCTGGAATAAAAGAAATTTTCCTTTTCTATAAAGGTGTTCTATCCTTGTAATTCCTAAATCATCCCATTGTTTAAACCCCCCATCTAATATAGCAGGTTTAAACGATGGGTTATTCATAATTGGTAATCTAAATGAGAGATTATCCAAATGTAGAGTCTTAACTATTTGTTTCCAAATACGTCTATTATTATATATTATTAGGTTGTCTTTATAATTTTTTTTTTGTACTTCCGTTGGTGCAAAAATTATCGAACCTACATTGAAAGGTAGACAGTCTTCCTTTTCTATATTTAACCATGTCGGTTCATGATCCATATTTACCCACCAGAAATTCATATTCTTAATCTGAACAGCCCAAAAATAATATAAAAAGTTTGGAAGTGCTAATCCTCCATTTATCTTAGCTTTGCATAGATGTTTTTTATTTATTCTGTGATTTTTATAATCCCAAATAAAACTATTAACAATATTATCAATTTAAAAAAAAAAAGTTTTCGGAAGAAAAAAAGGAATAGCCTGAAACAAATATAACAACTGTGGTAGAAATACCATCTTTATGGCACTTATTCTACCAATCATGGATATAGGAAGTGTTTTCCAATATAAAATATTTTTTCTAAGTTTATCTAATAGTTGAGGATAGTTGGATTTTATTAATGAGTTATGAGTTTTAGTTACGTTAATCCCTAAATATTTAAGTTTGTCTGTAACTACTTTTAATGGGTATTGTTGTAATGTATTTAGATTTATTCCTGTTATTGGCATAATCTCGCTTTTATCCCAATTAATCCTATACCCAGAAAATGCACCAAACTTAGTTATAATGTTTAGCAGGTTGGGAATACTAATTTCCTGTTTTGTAATATAAATCAAAACATCATCTGCATATAAAGAAATTTTATTAATTGTTGTATCAGTATTATAGCCATATATTTCAGGTTCAGATCTAATTTTTTCCGCCAATGGTTCTATCACCAATGCGAACAATAAGTGTAGAAGTTAGAGAGAGTCTTCCTTGACAAAATGACTCTCTGTAATCTTCTCAGGAAGTAGTGGCGCTGATGAGCTTTCTTGATAATTGCATTAGTGTTCTCAGACCAGGAATGATCTTCAGAGATGTGCACGCCCTGGAATTTGAAGCTCTTGCCCTTTCAACCATTGACCCGCTGATATAAACGGGACTGTGGGTCCCCATCCTACTCCTTCCAAAGTCCACAATCAGTTCCTTGGTTTTGCTGGTGTTGAGGGCCAGGTTATTGCGCTGGCATCATATGGACAGATCTCTCTTCTATACTCTCGGGCTCTCTTTTTT
The DNA here is from genome assembly GCF_010909765.2 of Amblyraja radiata. Classification (NCBI taxonomy): domain Eukaryota; kingdom Metazoa; phylum Chordata; class Chondrichthyes; order Rajiformes; family Rajidae; genus Amblyraja; species Amblyraja radiata. Next base: position 49,661,291 of record NC_045971.1, read on the forward strand.
TTTTTTATTTTTTTTTATTAGAAGTACGGTAAATTACAATAATACACAACACATATATCTTAATACATTTTTTGTACCGCTTCATTTTTTTTTTTTTTAAAGCTTTAAGAAAAAGATAGAAGTAAGGAAAGTAAAGAAGGTGCGCAAGAGTTGTGAAGTGCAGAAGAGTGTTGGGAAAAGAAAGCCCCTTAGAAAAGAAGTTAGAGAAGGAAGTAAAGTAAGAAAGTAGACCCTAGAAAAGAAAGAAAAAGAAAGTAAGGACAATCGCTCTATTATAACATTAAACTCCGCAGAAAGACTACCAACCAAGTCTGTTTTTGTTGTTTTATCACCCAATGCCAGGTCCTGATACCATTTATTTATTTATTTATTTATTTAAAATTACTATTGCACCTCATGCTTGTAATAGGTCCATAAACGTAGACCACGTCTTTTGGAATTGGTTTGCTTTATCTGCTAAGAGGAATCTCATCTCTTCCAGATGTAATGTTTCAAACATATTTGATATCCACATTTTTATTGTTGGTGTGGGCGCATTTTTCCAGAATTTAAGTATGAGCTTTTTTCCCATTATTAGCCCGTAATTGAGTAAATTCTTCTGATACACGTTTAATTCAGGGATATCTTCCGATATCCCAAAATGATCCATTCTGGTTTTGGTACCAGTTTTATTTTAATTAATTTTGAAAAAATATCAAATATTCCATGCCAGAATTTTTGGATTTTTGTACAAAAAATAAAAGAATGCGCTATGGTAGCTTCTTGACACAGACATTTATCACAGATTGGTGAAACATTGGGAAAGATTTTATTTAATTTAGTTTTTGAATAGTATAGTCTATGTAATGTTTTGAATTGGATAAGCGTATGTCGTACATTGATCGAGCATTTATGCACCTGTAGTAAATGTTTATCCCAGCTCTCTTTTGAAATTTTTATAGCTAATTCTTGTTCCCAGTCTCTTCTAATTCCATCTGTTGTGGGTATTTCTATGTTTAAAATGATATTATATAAGTACGATATTAAGTTAGCTGATTCCGCCTTTGTCTTCATTGCTTCGTCCAGTAAGTCGGAAGGCATATTATGATAGTCTTTTGTGTATTTTTTCAAATAATCACAAATTTGAAGATATTTAAAATATTGGTTATTTTTCAAATTATATTTCAGTTGTAGTTGTTGAAATGATAGTAATTTTCCCACTTCATACAGATCTTCGAGCGTTTTGATTCCCATTCTTTCCCAATGTATAAATGATTTGTCTATGATTGATGGTTTAAACGATGGGTTATTGGCTATTGGTATTGAGAGAGATAGGTTTCTTAATTTTAGATTCTGTTTTATTTGTTTCCATGTTCTAATTGTGCTATGTATAATTGGGTTTTTATTATAATTTTTATTATTCAGATTTATTGGTGAGAGGATAATCGCTCCTATATTACTCGGGGAGCAATCCCCTTTTTCCATTACAATCCAGTCCGCCTGCTGGGCAGAATTGTCCAGCAGGTGAATCATATTTTTAATATTTACTGCCCAATTATAATACATAAAGTTAGGGAGCGCTAGACCCCCCCACTCTTTTCGTTTATTAAGGTGTGTTCTTTGTATTCTATGGGGTTTATAATCCCATATGAAATTTGTAATGTCTGAGTCCAATTTTTTGAAAAACTTTTTTGGGAGATATATAGGTATTGATTGAAATAGGTATAGAATTTGTGGTAAGAAAATCATTTTTATAGCGTTTATTCTGCCTATTAAGGACATCGGAAGTGTTTTCCAGAATTTAATCAAATTATTTAATTTCTTAAGTAGGGGATTATAATTGGCTTTAAACATATCCTGGTAATTTCTAGTAATTTCAATTCCCAAATATTTGAATTTTTCTGTAGCTATTTTAAAGGGGAATTTCCTGAGATGTGTTGAGTCTTTTGGTTTTATCGACATAATTTCACTTTTGTTCCAATTTATTCTATATCCTGAAAAGGATCCAAAGTCCTCAATTAAATTTAATATATTCGGTATACTAATTTGTGGTTTTGTGATGTACAGTAGTACATCATCGGCATATAGGGATATTTTGTTATTTGAATATTTTGTATTATAACCGTAAATATCCAGGTGTGTTCTTATTTTTTCAGCAAGGGGTTCAATTACCAAAGCAAATAACAGCGGAGATAATGAACAACCTTGTCTATTGCCCCTTGATAGTTCAAATTTCGAGGATAATATATTATTAGTTAGTATTCTAGCCGTAGGTTTGTTATATAATAGTTTTATCCATGCAATGAAGTTCTCTCCCAATTGGAATTTTTGCAATACTTTAATCATATAATCCCATTCTACTTGATCAAACGCTTTTTCTGCATCCAGTGAGATGATAGCTAACTCTTGGTCGTGAGATTTATGTGAGTGCATTATGTTAAGCAAACGTCTCAAGTTATTGAATGAATGTCTCTTAGGTATAAATCCTGTTTGATCCTCATTTATTAATCTACTAACATACCTGCTTAGTCTACTGGCTAGTGTTTTCGCTATTATTTTTTGATCCGTATTTAACAAAGCAATAGCTCTATATGAACCTGGTTCTTCTATATTTTTATCTTTTTTAAGTATTAATATGATCGTTGATTCTGCTAGTGTTTCAGGTAAGCTTTGCTCCTCAAAAGCATATGTATACATTTTCTGTAATCGTGGAGTAACTATGTCATAAAAAGATTTATAAAATTCATTACTGAATCCATCTGGTCCTGGTGTTTTTCCATTCTTTAGTGTTTTTATTGTGTCTTCTATCTCCTTAGAAGTAATTTGTGCTCCCAGTTCCTCTTGTTCCCTCAGTTCTAATTGTGGTAGGTTACAGTTATCTAGAAATTCTGAAATTTTATTATTGTCTATTAACGTTTTAGATGTGTATAGATTCTGGTAAAATTGAGCAAATCTTTTATTGATATCCTTGGGTAATGTTAATAATTCCCCTCTATCTGATTTAATCTTTAATATTGCATTCTCTTTTTCCCGTTTTTTCAGTTGGCGTGCTAAAAGTTTGTGGGGTTTATCCCCGAATTCGAAGTGTTCTTGTTTTGTAATTTGAAATAATGTTATAACTTTCTCTGACAGTAATTTATTTAGCTTGAATTTCAATAATAGGATTTTATTATGTTTATCCATAGTTGGATCTTTAGCATTATCTGTATCTAATTGTTTTATTTGTTCTTCTAAATGTCTTTGTTCATTCTTATTCTTTTTATTTTGATAAGCTTGAAATGAAATAATGACTCCTCTAATAAATGCTTTGAAGGATTCCCATAATAGCGTGGGGGATATATCTGGTGTATCATTTATCTCAAAAAATAGGTCCATCTGTTTTTTTAGATATATACTCCCTTGTGGGTCTTTTAAAATTTGCGAGTTAAACCTCCAGAACGATTTATTCATAGACATTCCTTCTAGTTTTAAAACAAAAGTTAGCGGGGAGTGGTCTGAGATCGCATTAGTGTGGTATTTAGGGTTCATAGTGTGCGGAATTAATTTTGTATCCACAAGAAAATAGTCTATCCGTGAGTATGTTTTATGCACCGTTGAATAAAACGAATAATCCCTTCCCGTCGGGTTTGCAATCCTCCACACATCTACTATATTTGTGTTTTCCATATATGTATGTAAAAGTTCACTGGTTTTAGATTTCCTATTACCTTTTTGTTTTTGCATCGATTTATCTAGATAAGGGTCTAAAACACAGTTAAAGTCTCCTCCAATTATGACATTTTGATAAGTACATTCTGCAATTATATTCAGAATTTTATTAAAAAATTGAGGATTATCAAAATTGGGCGCATATATGTTTACCAACGTAATTGGCGTATTATTGATCTCTCCTGCTACTATAAGGTATCTCCCTTCCTTATCTGAAATAATATTCTTTGATTTAAATGGAATTCCTTTACGAATAATGATAGCGGTACCTCTAGATTTGGAAGTAAATGAAGAGTGAAATGTTTGGCCTATCCAGTTCGCCCTCAGTCTCGTCTGATCTTGATGTTTAAGATGCGTTTCCTGTAGAAACGAAATATCCGTGTTGTATGATTTCAACTGAGCTAGTATCTTGCCCCTTTTAATAGGTTCATTAATACCCCTTATATTCCAACTGCATAGTGTGATTCCTCCCATTTTCTTTTGATTGTCGTCATACATTTCTACCTATTTTGATGACCTTATTTATTATGGTGCATTCATACCTCAGGACTCTGGTTATTTTGGGAGCATTTATAATATAGACTTCCTTGGTAGTTCCCCTCTGCGATTGTCCTTGAAAAGAAAACACATAGATGTGACATATTGTGATAATAAAAAAAAAAAGTATATCAAATAAATTTACGGTGTCTGAGTTTCGGACACCGTAGTGAGTGACCCACTCGTCTGTGGGGTACGACATCTATATCGCTTCCGGTGTAGATGTTAAAAAATTAGCCCCGCTGCCTTTATTACCCAAACCCTAGGGGGTCGGTACCGTTTCCAAATAAGTTCTATTTCACCCAGTTGCAGTATATATATATATATGTTTCATTCCAACTTATCAAATCTAATCATGTATTAAGTTACATATATTCCTCACTCTTTATCTCTTAACTATTTGTAAATGGTTTTAGTATTGTTAAAAGTGATTTGTTCGTTGAAAGGGTTAACCGAAGTCAGGCTCCTGGAACTGTGCCAGGTGCCCGAGTCTCCTCCCCTCCCCATTCGAGCTGCGGAACATATGTGATTACGGTTGTCTGCGTTATAAAGCAGGCAACACATTTTTATCAGTTTCAGTTGCTATTTCTATATTAGAATTTTTAGTTATTAATTATTAATTATTAATTTTTATCAGTTTCAGTTGCTATTTCTATATTAGTATTGTTAGTTATTAATTATTAATTCTCAATATTTTGTAAAACTGTATAAGCCATGTGATGTTTTTCGCTCTCAGCTCAGCAGATTCACTCCCATGTTATCAGTCTTTCCTCGTTTGAGCACAGAATGTCCTTGAGTTAGATTCCGCAATGTTCAAGGCGAGATAATAATGTCTAGACACGTCTCTTGGAAAATCTGTTGCGTGTAGTAATTTTTAAAGATTGGTGTTGTTCGCTTATTTCACTTTTCTTGTGATATTCTTGTTGGGGGGATAAGCAAATTAATTTGTTCATGACGTCTTGGTGATCAATCTTCAGTTGTTGCTGCCTTGGCCACGATTTCTTGAGCGTATTTAAGAGATTCCACCGAGTTAATAAATGTTTTTGAGATTCCCCTGAAAGTAATACGCATTCTGGCCGGATAATATACTCCACATCTGACACCCTTGACCTCGTAAAGAGCTTCTCTGGTCTGTGAGAACTTTCTTCTCTTCAGAACAATCTCGTGAGGGTAGTCCCGTAGGAGTTTAATAGAATCATTTCCGTACATCATGTTCTCTCCGTATTTGATCTTTTTCATCAGCGCTTCCATTGTTGGGATATCCCGAAGTTTGATTATGATCTGTCTTGGGTAGGCATGTTCTCCTTGAGATTTTGGTTTAACTCTGGGTAGTCGATGTGCTTCTTCAATTACAGGTGCCTCAGATAGATTGAGCACGTGTTTAATTAGGTTGGCAGTGTACTCACGAGCATTGTCCCCCTCAGCTCCCTCTTTTACTCCACGTATTCGTATATTTTGACGTCTTGAGCGAGCTTCTAGGTCAACATATTTATCAGAAACCTTTGTAAGTTGGCTCTTGAGGCTGTCTATTTCTAACTTCATCGTCTGCATCTCTCCAGCCATCTCTTCCACAACAGCTTTTATATCTTTCACTGCAGTTACATTTGCAGAAACAGTTTCATGCACAGCCTCAAACATCTTTGTGGACTCTTCTGCCACCTTATTAATTTTCTCCGTTAATTCTTCTTGCACATCATCAACTTTTTTTTGCAGAGCCCCAATGCACTCAAGTATTTTTTCATTACCGGCATTAATAAATGCATGCATGTTTTCCATCAAATTTAAGTTTCCAGCTTTCAACTCATTTTTCAAATCTCTTACCGAGTTCTTTAACTCCTCCATTTCGGTTTTCTCTTTTGTGGTCATCTCAGTCTTAGATCGTGTAGCCATTCCAGAGTCCACTCCAGAGGTCAGTTTTGCAGTTTCTTGATGTTCCTGAGTCTTCAGCAGGTGTTTTGTAGCTTTCCTCTGTGGGCTCTGACCTGGAGACGTTTTTTTCATTTAAAATGCCTTTCCCTCCGTTAAATTCACGGCGCTTACTGATGACGTCATCAGCACCGCGACATGAGACTCCGGTAAGTTTTTAAAAACGGTCCCGACCTCCTGACCCGATTTTAACGCGAAAAATCGCGATTTTTTCAGCGGAGCTAGAAAGTTTGCGACTGCTAACAAAGCATGTCGCCACCGGAAGTCTACTCTCGGGCTCTCGATTAACGTTTTTTCCCTGTTGCCAGCCGGGAACCTTGACAGCTTTTTAGGTTGCCAAATGACAGTTTAGGTGGTCATTTAAGACGGTTTGCATGACGCGTGCGATAATGTGCTCGGACGAAGTGCGTAGTTACCAGTGGAATTATGCTCAATGAAGCATTCACATATTATGTTCAAGAAGGAACTGCAGATGCTGGAAAATCGAAGGTAGACAAAAGTGCTAGAGAAACTCAGCGGGTGCAGCAGCACCTATGGAGCGAAGGAAATAGGCAATGTTTCAGGCCTGAAGAAGGGTTTCGGCCCGAAACGTTGCCTATTTCCTTCGCTCCATAGATGCTGCCGCATCTGCTGAGTTTCTCCAGCCCTTTTGTCTACATTCACATATTATTTCTTTTTTTTTTTTTAATAAATTTTTTTATTAAAGGTAATCAATTACAATGCTTCAAACAACTTTATATCAAATTAATTCAATTTGCATTAAGTAAAACACTAGTAATACTTATCTACTATTTTTTTTTAGAAATAATGATAGAAAAAGAATAGAACAGTTATAAATCATTAAGAGAGTGATTAAATAATAATTTGATTATATATAAGAAAGAAAAGAGAAACGAAAAAAAAAAAGAAAAAAAAAAAAAAAAAAATGAAAAACCACAATATGTATTGTTAATAACACTACTACAAGTGATAGTATCAATAAAGACATATATGTTAATTCCAATATAAAAATGAATTATTCTCACCAAATCCCGCAGGGTGCACGCCGAGCTGTGTTGCCAAGAACAGCTACTTCTCTAAATACTGTATATATGGAGACCATATCTGTTCAAAAGAATTATACTTGTCCAATAGGACAAATCTAATTCTTTCCAGATGTAACGTCTCCATCATCTCTGCTGCCCACATTTTGGTTGTGGGGGATAATGTTCCCTTCCAAAATTTCAATATGATTTTTTTCCCAATTATCAAACAGTAATCAAAGAAATTTCTTTGATTTACTGTAAGTGATAGATGTAAATCCGGAATTCCAAATATTATTAGCTTTGGGTTAGGGTCCAATTTAACTTTGATGACTTCAGAAATAACTTTAAAAATTTCTGTCCAGTAATAATTCAATTTAGGACATGTAACGAAACTATGTATTAAATTTGCCTCTGCTTTCTTGCACTTATCACAAATAGCGGAGAGATTCGGAAAAATACTATTTAATTTAGTTTTCGAATAATGTAACCTATATAATACTTTAAATTGTATCAATATATGTCTGGCGTTTAATGAACACCGGTGTATTCGTTGTAGACTTTCTTCCCAGTTTTCTTTTGTTATAGCCAATCCCATTTCATTTTCCCATGCTTGACGATATATTTCCGTTATTGGATTCTCCTTATCCAAAATGATGTTATATATATAGGCTATTAATTTTTCTGTATTTGGATATAAATTAAACAGTTCGTCTAACAATCCTGCTTCTTTATTTTTATAATCTTGTGTATTGGATTTAATATAATCTCTAATTTGTAAATACCTAAACAAATGTTGTGGAGACAATCCATAAATATCTTGTAACTCCTGGAATAAAAGAAATTTTCCTTTTCTATAAAGGTGTTCTATCCTTGTAATTCCTAAATCATCCCATTGTTTAAACCCCCCCATCTAATATAGCAGGTTTAAACGATGGGTTATTCATAATTGGTAATCTAAATGAGAGATTATCCAAATGTAGAGTCTTAACTATTTGTTTCCAAATACGTCTATTATTATATATTATTAGGTTGTCTTTATAATTTTTTTTTTGTACTTCCGTTGGTGCAAAAATTATCGAACCTACATTGAAAGGTAGACAGTCTTCCTTTTCTATATTTAACCATGTCGGTTCATGATCCATATTTACCCACCAGAAATTCATATTCTTAATCTGAACAGCCCAAAAATAATATAAAAAGTTTGGAAGTGCTAATCCTCCATTTATCTTAGCTTTGCATAGATGTTTTTTATTTATTCTGTGATTTTTATAATCCCAAATAAAACTATTAACAATATTATCAATTTAAAAAAAAAAAGTTTTCGGAAGAAAAAAAGGAATAGCCTGAAACAAATATAACAACTGTGGTAGAAATACCATCTTTATGGCACTTATTCTACCAATCATGGATATAGGAAGTGTTTTCCAATATAAAATATTTTTTCTAAGTTTATCTAATAGTTGAGGATAGTTGGATTTTATTAATGAGTTATGAGTTTTAGTTACGTTAATCCCTAAATATTTAAGTTTGTCTGTAACTACTTTTAATGGGTATTGTTGTAATGTATTTAGATTTATTCCTGTTATTGGCATAATCTCGCTTTTATCCCAATTAATCCTATACCCAGAAAATGCACCAAACTTAGTTATAATGTTTAGCAGGTTGGGAATACTAATTTCCTGTTTTGTAATATAAATCAAAACATCATCTGCATATAAAGAAATTTTATTAATTGTTGTATCAGTATTATAGCCATATATTTCAGGTTCAGATCTAATTTTTTCCGCCAATGGTTCTATCACCAATGCGAACAATAAGTGTAGAAGTTAGAGAGAGTCTTCCTTGACAAAATGACTCTCTGTAATCTTCTCAGGAAGTAGTGGCGCTGATGAGCTTTCTTGATAATTGCATTAGTGTTCTCAGACCAGGAATGATCTTCAGAGATGTGCACGCCCTGGAATTTGAAGCTCTTGCCCTTTCAACCATTGACCCGCTGATATAAACGGGACTGTGGGTCCCCATCCTACTCCTTCCAAAGTCCACAATCAGTTCCTTGGTTTTGCTGGTGTTGAGGGCCAGGTTATTGCGCTGGCATCATATGGACAGATCTCTCTTCTATACTCTCGGGCTCTCGATTAACGTTTTTTCCCTGTTGCCAGCCGGGAACCTTGACAGCTTTTTAGGTTGCCAAATGACAGTTTAGGTGGTCATTTAAGACGGTTTGCATGATGCGTGCGATAATGTGCTCGGACGAAGTGCGTAGTTACCAGTGGAATTATGCTCAATGAAGCATTCACATATTATGTTCAAGAAGGAACTGCAGATGCTGGAAAATCGAAGGTAGACAAAAGTGCTAGAGAAACTCAGCGGGTGCAGCAGCACCTATGGAGCGAAGGAAATAGGCAATGTTTCAGGCCTGAAGAAGGGTTTCGGCCCGAAACGTTGCCTATTTCCTTCGCTCCATAGATGCTGCCGCATCCGCTGAGTTTCTCCAGCCCTTTTGTCTACATTCACATATTATTTCTGCTTCAAATAACTCACAAACTAAACATATTCACCAATCAAGACATGATATATACCACATAAATGCTGGAGAAACTCAGCGGGTGCAGCAGCATCTATGGAGCGAAGGAAATAGGCGACGTTTCGGGCCGAAACCTCTCTTCATACTTTCCTTCGCTCCATAGATGCTGCTGCACCCGCTGAGTTTCTCCAGCATTTTGTGTACCTTTGATCTTCCAGCATCTGCAGTTCCTTCTTGAACACATGATATATACCACAATAACATGCAGCAAAATTATAATACAATATCTCAACTCTTTTTACACATTACAATTAATGCAATTTCTATTAGTTCTTTCCACTTCGAAACAAAAATGTGGTTGGATTATTCAGCATATGATCAACCTGTGTCAATAAATCCTGGACCATGGTAACATATATGCGTAACCCTAAACACTACAGATTGATGCAAACATGTTTTCTGTGAAGGACCAAAAATTACCATGACATGGCCATAGCATGGGTCGTTATTGCTATTGGTACAGAAACACTCTGGCTTCCCACATAATTTATCCACAACAAAATATACAGGATGCAAAGACATTTCTAAAGACATTTTATGATAATAGCTGTTAAAACCGACTATACCCATCGGACAGGTTAAACATTACACTAACTGACAAGAGATGGCCAAAGGACATAACTGCAGCAAATTTTCTTTTGGTAATATGTTTAAAGGTATCAAAACAAATAATAACATTGGGAATTAAAACACATTTGATTGCATTCCATTATCAAACATAGTCAATGTTTGCTCTGAAGACCATGAAGCACAATGGGGTCAGGGGGTGTGTGAATCAGTGCGGGGTGGATAGATGGCGTGGGGGGGGGGGAGGGTTGTGAAGGCAATCGGTGCGGAATGGATGGATTGAGGCAGGTGAATTAGTACGTGTTGGTTGGAGTATGTAAAATTGTGAGGGGGGGGGAGTACGGGGGATGTCAGTGGTGTTGAATGGGGGGTTCAGTGCGGGATGGATGGGGGGGTATCAGTACAGGATGAATGGGGGGTTCAGTACAGCACGAATGGGGGTAGACAATAAATGCTGGAGAAATTCAGCGGGTGAGGCAGCATCTATGGACCTAAGGAAATAGGCAACGTTTCGGGTCGAGACCCTTCTTCAGACTGTTCCCCCCATTCTTCTTGAATCAGTACAGGATGGATGGGGGGGGTCAGCACAGGATGAATGGGGGGTTCAGTACAGGATGAAGGGCAGGGGGGTCAGGACAGTGTGGATCGGAGAGTTTGCGCAGGATGAATGGGAGGTCACTACAGGATGCATGAGGGATCAGTACAGGATGCATGAGGGGATTAGTACAGGATGAATGGGAGATCAGTAAAAGATGAATGGGAAGATCACTACAGGATCGATGGGGGGATTGGTGCAGGGTAAATGGAGCGTGGGTCAGTACGGGATGAATGGGTGGATCAGTGCAGTATGAATGGGGGAGAAGTGCAGGATGGATGGGAAGGGGGGTCAGTACAGGATGAATTGGGGGATCATGGGGGGGGTGACAGGAGAATCAATGCAAGGTGGTAGGGTGATGAATAGATGGGGGGTAGATGGGGAGGGGAGCACAGGGGATGTCAGTGAGGACTGAATAGAGGACGGAATGGGGATCAGTGTGAGATGGAGAGGGGGGGTCCCAGGATAAGGGGGGTGGAGGGGGGGGCGTACAAGAGAGAGAGGGGGGGAGGGGTAGAGGAGGTGGGGAGGAAGGAAGGTCAGCGCTCCTCGGACAACATCGCCCCGCTGCCTTGGCCGTCCCTGTCCAACGCCAAAGTGTCACCGCCTCCCCTCCTCTGCCTGCCGACAGGAAGGTGCGGGGCCGAGCGGTGCACCTCAAAGATCCTATAGCTATAGGATCTTTGGTGCAGCTGTTTAAGACGGCGGAAGGAGGCCTCCCTCTCACTCTCCCTTTCCCTCTCCCACGCCCCCTCCCTCTTCCCGGTCTCGGCGTGCGAGAGGGGTTGTTTTGAAAGCGCCGTTGGCGGATTTGCAAGCAGCCGCCGTTATCAGGGCGATAGCCGCCGCTGCTTGCAAATCCGTCAACGGTGCTTTCAAAACAACCCCTCTCGCACACCGAGGCCGGGAGGAGGGAGGGAGAGGCCTCCTTCCGCTGGGCGGGATGCGGGAGGAGGAGTCGCTGTCGCGGGCACTGTTGCCGCAGTTCGGAGCCCGCCATTCGCTCCGACCCTTCGTCACCACACACCTAGTATCTTTGCCCCGCAATCAAAGATACTAGAGGAATACAGCCGCCGCCGCTGACACGAGTCGTCACGTTCCTATTCTCCAGAGATGCTGCTTGACCCGTGGAGTTACTACAGTTTTTTGTGTCTATCGTTATAAACCAGTATTTGATTGCCAAGCCGGGCAAAATGAGTCGGCGTTTAGGTTACCCGGCGTCACTTTGGGTGGTCAATGGCACCCGGGCTATCGATAATTTCGAGCCCTACTGACTCATCCCCATCAGTGATACTTCCCACAACAGTGGTGTCATCAGCGAACTTGATGATGGAGTTCGCACTGTGACCGGCTATGCAGTCATGATTATAGAGTAAGTACAGCAGGGGGCTGAGCACGCAGCCTTGAGCTCTCCCCGTGCTGATTGTTATCCAGTCTGATACATTTCCACCAATACGAACAGACTGTGATCTGTGAATGAGGAATTCGAGAATCCAATTGCCGAGGGATGCGCAGAGACCCAGTTCTGCGAGTTTGGTAACCAGCTTGGAGGGGATGATTGTGTTAAATGCCGAGCTGTAATCGATGAATAACAGCCTGACATATGAGTTTTTGTTGTCCAAGTGGTCCAGAGCGGAGTTGGATAGGTTGGGAGTGTGAGCAGAGAAGTGGCAGATGGAATACAGCGTAGCAAAATGTGGAGTCATGCATTTTGGTAGTAGGAATAAAGGTGTAGATTATTTTCTAAATGTGGGGAGAATTCAGAAATTGGAGGTGGACATGGACTTGGGAGCATTGGTGCAGGATTCCCAAAAAGTTAATCTGCGAGTCGAATCGGTATTAAAGAAAGCAAATGCAATGTTAGCATAGAAACAGAAAATAGGTGCAGGAGAAGGCCATACGGTCCTTCGAGCCTGCACCACCATTCAATATGATCATGGCTGATCATCCAACTCAGTATCCTCTCCCTGCCTTCTCTCCATACCCCCTGATACCTTTAGCCACAAGGGCCACATCTAACTTCCTCTTAAATATAGCCAATGATCTGGCCTCAACTACCTTCTGTGGTAGAGAATTCCAGATATTCACCACTCTCTGTGTGAAAAATGTTTTTCTCATCTCGGTCCTAAAAGATCTCCTTATCTTTAAACTGTGACCCCTTGTTCTGGACTCACCCAACATCGGGAACAATCTTCCTGCATCTAGCCTGTCCAACCCCTTAAGAATTTTGTTAGTTTCTATAAGATCCCACCTCAATCTTCAAAATTCTAGCGAGAACAAGCTGAGTCTATCCAGTGTTTCTTCATATGAAAGTCCTGCCATCCCAGGAATCAGTCTATTTATTTATTCAGTCTAGCATTTATTTTGAGGGTTTCTATACAACAAGAGGGATGTAATGCTGAGGCTCTATAAGGCGTTGGTCAGGCCGCATTTGGGATATTGTGAGCAAATTTGGACACCATATCCGAGGAAGGATGTGCTGGCTCTGGAGAGGGTCCAGAGGAGGTTAACAAGAATGATCCCTGGAATGAATAAGTTAACATATGACCGTATGACAGCACAGGGCCTGTACTCGCTGGAGTTTAAAAGAATGAGGGAAGACCTAATTGAAATATATAGAATAGTGAACTGCTTGGATAGAGTAGCTGTGGCGAGGATGTTCCCACTAGTGGGAGAGTCTAAGACGAGGTCACAGCCTCAGGATTACAGGAAGTTCTTTTAGGAAGCAGATAAGGAGAAATTTATTTTCGCCCTTTTCGACTTTTTCGTCACCTGCAATGGGATCCCACCCACTGGCCACATCTTCCCATCTCCTCCCCTTTCGGCTTTCCACAGAGACCGCTCCCTCCGTAACTCCCTGTTCAATTCATTCCTTCCGGCCCAAACCATCCCCTCCCCTGGCACTTTCCTTTGCAACCGCAGGAAATGCTACACTTGTCGCTTTACCTACCCCCTCGACTCCATCCAAGGACCCAAGCAGTCTTTCCGGGTGAGGCAGAGGTTCACCTGCACCTCCTCCAACCTCATCTATTGCATCCACTGTTCTAGGTGTCAACTGCTCTACATCGCTGAGACCAACTGCTCTACATCGCTCGGTCCGCAGGCTTGGCGATCGCTTCGCCCAACACCTCCGCTCGGTCCGCATTAACCAACCTGATCTCCCAGTGGCTCAGTACTTCAACTCCCCCTCCCATTCAGAATCGGACCTTTCTGTCCTGGGCCTCCTCCATGGCCAGAGAGAGTCCCACCGCAAATTGGAAGTACAGCACCTCATATTTTGCTTGGGCAGTTTGCACCCCAGCGGTATGAACATTGACTTCTCCAATTTCAAGTAGTCCTTGCTTTCTCCGTCTTTCCCCTCTCCTTCCAAGCTCTCCCACAGCCTACTGTCCCCGCCTATTCCTTTCTTCTTCCCGCCCCCAACATCAGTCTGAAGAAGGGTCTCGACCCAAAACATCTCCTATTCCTTCGCTCCATAGATGCTGCCTCACCCGCTGAGTTTCTCCAGCATTTTTGTCTGCCTTTGATTTTTGCAGCATCTGCAGTTCTTTCTTAAACAGGAGAAATTTATTTAGTCAGAGGTTGGGTAATCTGTGGAATTCCTTGCCACAGAAGGCTGTGGAGAAAAAGTCTGGATATTTTTAAGGCAGAAATAGATAGATTATAGATTAGCATGGGGGTCAGAGGTTATGGGGAGAAGGCAGGAGAATGGGGTTACGATGGAGAGATAGATCAGCCATGATTGAATGGCAAAGTAGACTTAATGGGCTGAATGGCCTAATTCTGTTCCTATTTCTTATGATCTTATGAACGTAAATATATTTTGTATTCTGAGATAATCCAAGATCTATTGTTTATAATTTTCTTTGTTTGACTTGCAGACATTTGGGACTGCTAGAATTAGTTTGCGTGACTCATTTTAATATTTGTTATTTTATCCAGTTTGATACAGCCCTAGAAACTCATGAGCAAGCTTTGTTGGGAAAATCTTATGTCCAAACTGCAGAGCATCTCAATAAGGTTAGTATGCCTATCAAACACATCTATCTTTGGAGCCATCAATCTTGCTGCTCAGGTATTATAAAAGTCAATTCAACATTTAAGGAAATATTCTTGTGGCACTAAATTGGTTCTGTTAAAACAACAGAAGCCACTTACATTTGTATAACAGACCCAGTGTGCTAACATTGATTACAGAAGAAAGAAAAACTACCCCAAAGCTCTTGATTAAGTTAAATATGGAGAAGTGTTTTAAAGGAAAACAAAGCACCTTATGAAGCTATTTCAGAGTTTATGGCCCTAGACAGCTGAAGGCCAGACTACTAATGGTGAATTAATGTAAGTCTGGCAATGAACAAAAATACAGTTAATGGGATTGATGATGGGTTAAAAGGGATAGAGGAAATTGGAGATGGGGTGGGTGGGTTGTTGATGACTGAGAGAAAATTGCTTTCAAATGGGATCATCACATTTCTCAAACATGTTGAGATCATTTTTGCACAACGGTTACCTTGACGACTGATGAATGTTAACAAAGGCACATTTCAAGCTTTGGTGCTCAGAAATATCCCACTATGTATTTGATCAAAAGCTTAATATTTTTGAGGGATAATGCGCTGCATTCTGTGAAGATACTGCAGTTTCTGCATCTAAAATTTTAACTGACACTTATGGCAAGATAAAAATGTGGAGTTTCAAGAATTTCCTGGTTGCTAAGTTCAATTAGGGTTTGCAAAGTAATGCTCCTGTCGCACTTAGGAAACCTGAACGGAAACCTCGGGAGACTTTGTGCCCCACACAAGGCTTCCGTGCGGTTCCGGAGGTTGCAGGTGGTTGCTGGAGGTTGCAGGTGGTTGCTGGAGGTTGCAGGTGGTTGCTGGAGGTTGCAGGTAGTGGAAGCAGGTAGGGAAACTGACAAAAACCTCCGGGAACCACTGTGTATTTTTGCTATCTATCATTTCATTTATTACTCACACCAGCAGAGTTGTGCACAAATGGTTCACATTAATAATGTCAATCTGAGGGGCAACCTTTCCACACAGAGTGTGGTGGGTGTATGGAATGAGCTGCCGGAGGAGGTAGTTGAGGCTGGGACTATCACAACGTTTAAGAGACACGTGGATAGGACAGGTTTGGAGGGATATGGGCCAAATGTGGGGCAGGTGGGTCTAGTGTAGATGGGCATGTTGGTCAGGGTGGGACTAGTGTAGATGAGGCATGTTGGTCAGCGTGGGACTAGTGTAGATGAGGCATGTTGGTCAGGGTGGGACTAGTGTAGATGAGGCATGTTGGTCAGGGTGGGACTAGTGTAGATGGGGCATGTTGGTCCAGGTGGGACTAGTGTAGATGGGGCATGTTGGTTGGGGTGGGACTAATGTAGATGGGGTATGTTGGTCGGGGTGGGACTAGTGTAGATGGGGCATGTTGGTCTGGGTGGGACTAGTGTAGATGGGGCATGTTGGTCGGGGTGGGACTAGTGTAGATGGGGCATGTTGGTCGGGGTGGGACTAGTGTAGATGGGGCATGTTGGTTGGGGTGGGACTAGTGTAGATGGGGTATGTTGGTCGGGGTGGGACTAGTGTAGATGGGGCATGTTTGGCCGAAGGAAGGGCCTGTTTCCATGCTGGGCTGTTTCCATGCTGTGACTCTATGAACTTCCAGGAGCAACATTCTCCTTTCTCTGGGTCATTCATTGTTAATAAAGAAAGTTGACTTTTCCTGTTTAAATCCACAGTAAAGTATAGTCAGAAGTGAGCCCACCTGCTTCACCCACGATGAATTAACAAATCATCACTATTCACTTCTCAGACGTTAGAATAGGTCAAAACATTCCCTCCACCGTGACCCTTGACACCAATGTCCCTCAGGGTCATGACCTTGCCACCCACAACTTGTTGCCAGGTCTCAGGCCAATGGGATCCAGACGTCCGTCCACTGGTCAGAACACTATTTCAGTCACATGAGCAGCAAAGATGAGATAGAATATGGGAAAGACATTGAGAACCTTCTGTCCTGAAGGGCCGAATGGCCTACTCCTGTGCCTATTGACAGGATAACAATCCATCCCTCAACATCAGCAAGACAAAAGAGTTAGCGTTTACAAGAACGATCCCAGGAATGAGTGGGTTAACGTACGATGAGCGTTTGTCGGCACTGGGCCTGTACTCGCTGGAGTTTAGAAGGGGTTGGGGGGGGGGGGGACATTGAAACTTCACCGAACAGTGAAAAGTACGGATAGAGTGGATGTGAAGAGGATGTTTCCACTTGTGGGAGAGTCTAGGACCAGAGGGCAAAGCCTCAGAATCAAAGAACCTTCCTTTATGAAGGAGATGAGGAGGAATTTCTTTAGCAGAGGATTGTGAATCTGTGGGATTCGTTGCCACAGACGGCGGTGGAGGCCACAAGTCAGTGGATATATTTGAGGCAGAGATCGATAGATTGTTGATTAGTGCGGGTGTCAGGGGTTATGGGGAGAAGACAGGAGAATGGGGTTAGGAGGGAGAGATAGATCAGCCATGATTGAATGGTGGGGTAGACTCGATGGGCCGAATGGCCTAATTCTGATTCTGTGTGTCGTCTCTGACTTAAGGAAATGCAAGCAGCCACGTTGTGCAAAGAGCAGTTAATCAACTGAGGGCAATTATTGTCCCGCAGACAACTACTGCCCCAGGTGGATATCATGATGCGTGCAACAAACATTGATCGGCCAATGGTGGGCGAAGGGTTAATGTGGTCATTGGTTTGATTGGAGCTGATTAAAAAATTGTCAGCTGCTGTGTATAAAAGGGGCAGTGGTCCTGGGCTGTGGATGGGAGCAGTGGTCCTGGGCTGTGGATGGGACCAGTGGTCCTGGGCTGTGGATGGGACCAGTGGTCCTGGGCTGTGGATGGGAGCTGTGGTCCTGGGCTGTGGATGGGAGCAGTGGTCCTGGGCTGTGGATGGGAGCAGTGGTCCTGGGCTGTGGATGGGAGCAGTGGGCCTGGGCTGTGGATGGGAGCAGTGGTCCTGGGCTGTGGATGGGACCAGTGGTCCTGGGCTGTGGATGGGACCAGTGGTCCTGGGCTGTGGATGGGAACAGTGGTCCTGGGCTGTGGATGGGAGCAGTGGTCCTGGGCTGTGGATGGGACCAGTGGTCCTGGGCTGTGGATGGGACCAGTGGTCCTGGGCTGTGGATGGGAGCAGTGGGCCTGGGCTGTGGATGGGAGCAGTGGTCCTGGGCTGTGGATGGGAGCAGTGGTCCTGGGCTGTGGATGGGAGCAGTGGTCCTGGGCTGTGGATGGGAGCAGTGGTCCTGGGCTGTGGATGGGAGCAGTGGTCCTGGGCTGTGGATGGGTGCAGTGGTCCCGGGCTGTGGATGGGAGCAGTGGTCCTGGGCTGTGGATGGGAGCAGTGGTCCTGGGCTGGGCTGTGGATGGGAGCAGTGGTCCTGGGCTGTGGATGGGAGCAGTGGTCCTGGGCTGTGGATGGGAGCAGTGGGCCTGGGCTGTGCTGTGGATGGGAGCAGTGGTCCTGGGCTGTGGATGGGAGCTGTGGTCCTGGGCTGTGGATGGGAGCGGTGGCCCTGGGCTGTGGGTGGGAGCAGTGGGCCTGGGCTGTGGATGGGAGCAGTGGTCCTGGGCTGTGGATTGGAGCAGTGGTCCTGGGCTGTGGATGGGAGCAGTGGGCCTGGGCTGGGCTGTGGATGGGAGCAGTGGTCCTGTGCTGTGGATGGGAGCAGTGGGCCTGGGCTGGGGATGGGAGCAGTGGTCCTGGGCTGGGCTGTGGATGGGATCGGTGGTCCTGGGCTGTGGATGGGAGCAGTGGTCATGGGCTGGGCTGTGGATGGGAGCTGTGGGCCTGGGCTGTGGATGGGAGCAGTGGGCCTGGGCTGTGGATGGGAGCAGTGGGCCTGGGCTGTGGATGGGAGCAGTGGGCCTGGGCTGTGGCTGGGAGCAGTGGGCCTGGGCTGTGGATGGGAGCAGTGGGCCTGGGCTGTGGATGGGAGCAGTGGGCCAGGGCTGTGGATGGGAGCAGTGGGCCTGGGCTGGGCTGTGGATGGGAGCAGTGGGCCTGGGCTGGGGATGGGAGCAGTGGTCCTGGGCTGGGCTGTGGATGGGAGCAGTGCTCAGCGTAGAGACAGGGAGTCTGTCTTTGTGTCCGGGGTTTTAAATTATTATTTTGTTCTTGTGTAATTGGAATCGTGCTGTATCTCAGAACTAAACGGATGTTTCCACTAGTGGGAGAGTCTTGGACCAGAGGGCACAGTATCAGAATAAAAGGATGTATCTTTACTAAAGTGATGATGCCCTAACCTTATCACAACTGAAATTAAATCTGGGTGATGTTGAAACGAGGAATTACAGATGCTGGTTTATACCAAACATAGACACATTGCTGGAGTAACTCAGTGGGCCAGGCAGCATCTCTGGAGAAACAAGAGACTTTGGGATGGAACAGAAGGGTTCTTACCCAAAATATCACATCCTTTTCCTCCAGCGATGTTGCCTGACCCGCTGAGTTACTCAAGCACTTTGTCTATCTGCAATAAAATGTTGATCAGTGATAATCGTTAATGATTGAAACCCAATGTGGAACAAGGAGCTGGAACAGATGCAGGGATAATGTAGAATATTGGGTTGAAGGGACACGAGGGGCATTTACTGTGAACCCAGTGACTTGGAAAAATAAGTCTGCTGTGGATTGGAGTAAGGATGTGTAAAATTCCCCAAAGATCTGATCCAAACTGTCTCCAATGTTTGGAGACTCTTTGAAAGTGTGAAGACGAGAGTTCTGAGGATATTGCCAAGAATTGTTGTTGCTGCCAAGTCAAACCAGTACTTTGTCCACCTATCAGATGGGCCTGCAGTGCAGCAAATCACCACACGGTGGGAGTGTTGACCACAAATTGGAGCGACCTGTTATTATGAATTCACTGCACATTGGGAATGCTGTCTACAAATTAGATATCATTGTTCTCTTTACTGCAAAATGGTTCTTTATTGGTCTGTGACCTGTTTCCTTTCCCCATAATGCACCCATTGCCCAGATGCCAATGTTGGTTAAAGCCCTAAAACCAGGGAAGATTTGGGATGAAAATCAAGGAACTGCAGATGCAGGTTTACAAAAAAGTCATAAAGTGCTGGAGTAACTCAGCGGGTCAGGCAGCATCTGTGGAGAACATGGATAGGTGACGTTTCACAGAGTGCTGGAGTAACTCAGTGGGTCAGGCAGCATCTGTGGAGAACATGGATAGGTGATGTTTCACAGAGTGCTGGAGTAACTCAGTGGGTCAGGCAGCATCTGTGGAGAACATGGATAGGCGACGTTTCACAGAGTACTGGAGTAACTCAGTGGGTCAGGCAGCATCTGTGGAGAACATGGATAGGTGATGTTTCACAGAGTGCTGGAGTAACTCAGCGGGTCAGGCAGGATGCCCATAGTAAAGAGTATAGGTTTGGTGGGCAACTCTGTGAGGGAGTTCAAGTCAAGTTTATTCGTCACATACACATACAAGATGTGCAGTGAAATGTAAAGTGGCCAATGCTCGCGGACTTTGTACAAAAAAACAAACAAACTACAAAACAGAATGGAACAGAATCACATATTCACATATTACATATTTGTGGGAGGATAAAATAAAAAAACTGCTGTTTTAAAAAGACACCACACAACAGTAAATTGGTTCAGTAAAGTTAGTCCCTGGTGAGATAGGAGTTTACAGTCCGAATGGCCTCTGGGAAGAAACTCCTTCTCATCCTCTCCATTTTTACAGAATGGCAACTGAGGCGTTTGCCTGACCGTAGAAGCTGGAACAGTCCGTTGCAGGGGTGGAAGGGGTCTCTCATGATCTTGTTGGCTCTGGAGTTGCACCTCCTGATGTATAGTTCCTGCAGGGGGGCGAGTGTAGTTCCCATAGTACATCCGGCCGAACGCACTACTCTCTGCAGAGCCTTCTTGTCCTGGGCAGAGCAGTTCCCAAACCAAATTATGATATTTCCGGACATGATACTTTCCACAGCCGCTGAGTAGAAGCACTGGAGGATCCTCGGAGACACTCTGAATTTCCTCAATTGCCTGAGGTGGTAAAGGTGCTGCCTTGCCTTACTCACCAGTGCTGCAGCATGTGATGTCCATGTCATATCCTCAGAGATGTGGACTCCCAGGTATTTAAAACAGCTCACCCTATCCACAGTATCTCCATTTATCCTCAATGGTGTGTACGTCCTCGGATGATGTGCCCTCTTAAAGTCCACGATCAGCTCCTTAGTTTTCTTGATGTTCAAGAGGAGGCTGTTGTCCTGACACCAGAGTGCCAGATCATCCACCTCCTCCCGGTAGGCCTTCTCATCGTTGGCTGAGATCAGGCCCACCACCACAGTGTCATCAGCAAACTTGATTATTGAGTTGGAGCTGAACCTCGCCACACAGTCATGTGTGTACAGGGAGTACAATAGGGGGCTGAGGACGAAACCCTGGGGGGGGGGGGAGAGGAGGAGGGGGGATCCTGTGCTCAGGGTGAGGGACTTTGATGTATTTCCTCCCATCGTGACTACCTGGGAAGGCAAGTCTGGTGGGGACTATTGTGTTGAAGGCAGAACTGAAGTCTATGAACAGCATCCTCACATAGCCCCCCCTTCTGGCTGTCGAGGTGAGAGAGAGAGGTGTGCAGAACCTGGGAGACCACATTGTCCGTGGTTCTGTTCGGACGGTATGTGAATTGTAGCGGGTCCATGTTGCGAGGGAGGAAGGCGCAGATGTGTTTCTTGACCAGCCTCTCAAAGCACTGTTTGTGTACAGGGTTTGATGCCGATCGTAATAGTTACAGCATTGGGCGACTCAGTCAGTGAGTTCACTGTTTGTGTACAGGGTTTGATGCCCATAGTAAGAGTTACACCATTGGGTAACTCAGTCAGTGAGTTCACTGTTTGTGTACAGGGTTTGATGCCCATAGTAAGAGTTACACCATTGGGTAACTCAGTCAGGGAGTTCACTGTTTGTGTGAAGTGTTGTCTTTGATATAGCTGGCATGTTGCTGTGCCAGTTTGATTATGAA
Organism: Amblyraja radiata; assembly: GCF_010909765.2. Taxonomy (NCBI): domain Eukaryota; kingdom Metazoa; phylum Chordata; class Chondrichthyes; order Rajiformes; family Rajidae; genus Amblyraja; species Amblyraja radiata. Next base: position 49,683,244 of record NC_045971.1, read on the forward strand.
AATAGTCAATGTATTCTTCTACCCTGTAGGATTCACTACTGCAGACACATTTGAATTTCACTGGACCTTAATTGGTACATGTGACGATAAACTGACCTTGAAACATTGGGCCTAGAGTTATTTTTCCAGGCCCTGTCCATATTTTGAGGTGAATGTAGAATCTTCTCGCCTGCTGCTGTTTCTCCCTCTACAGTTATTCTACTTGTCTCTGGTTGATGTGCCAAGGTCTTTGGAGATCTTCTAATGTCCCCAGTTTTCTATGGTTTGTGACAGATGGGCTTTGTCAACTTGCTGTTCTAAGTACTGCTTGTGATAGAGGGTATCCTGACTGCACTTGTGAGTACCTGCTTATTTTTGTATTTCAGTAGCTCAACAATTTTCTTTTAGCCATGATTGCAATTTGGACAGGTTCATTTACATGTAAATGCTCATATTTGTTCCTGCAATAACCCTTTAGATCTATGTAATTTATTGCAGGGTTGCAGGCAATCAAGTTGCTAATGATATTCTGCAGCACCTCTTCCATTTACTTGTAGACACCTTTCACAGGTTATGTGTTTGAAGTTCGAATCTTGTCTCCAAAAGCTGCTACATTAAATATGCGGGAAGGCAGGCAATTAGCACATGTTGTATTTGTTTTAAAGTTCCTACTTTGTTTATCTTCTGTGCTACTTCCATTCTCATCCTCGCAGGCCGTCAATTAACATATTCCTCAATGGTTATTAAGTGCATGTTTGTTTACTTTCTGCTGCCATTAATCCATTGTCTTGGAAGACATACAGGCAGCTTTCAGAGGTGGTTTTAACATTCCAGAGGATGATCTTTGTTAAACTGTCAACAATGGGCACCAAATGTGGGGCTGCTGGGACCAATTTGTTGAGCCCATTTTTAGGAACCTAACAAAGGTACACACCCCACACAGTATTTTGTTCACGTATGCACGTACATATTCACAGGGTCTATGAGAGAGTGGTGCAGGGGGTACATCGTACCCAGGCCCGGAGTCCAAAAGGGGGGCTGGGAATTTCCTGAAATCTCAGAAAATGTTTGCATATATTTTGTGAAGACTAGCATTCACATTTTGTGTGAGCCGACATAGTTCTATAGATCGTAATTCATAGAAATTGTGATCCATAATTAAGTGGGGAATTTTAACTGGCGTGTGTGTGGTCGGGGTAACCTGATTTATAGGAGCAGGGAGGTTCTACTGCAGTTGTACAGGGTCTTGGTGAGACCACACCTGGAGTATTGCGTACAGTTTTGGTCTCCTAATCTGAGGAAGGACATTCTTGCCATAGAGAGAAGGTTCACCAGACTGATTCCTGGGATGTCAGGACTTTCATATGAAGAAAGACTGGATAGACTCGGCTTGTACTCGCTGGAATTTAGAAGATTGAGGGGAGATCTTACAAAAACTTACAAAATTCTTAAGGGTTTGGACAGGCTAGATGCAGGAAGATTGTTCCTGATGTTGGGGAAGTCCAGAACAAGGGATCACAGTTTAAGGATAAGGGGGAAGTCTTTTAGGACCGCGATGAGAAAGTTTTTTTTCACACAGAGAGTGGTGAATCTGTGGAATTCACTGCCACAGAAAGTAGTTGAGGCCATGTCACTGGCTATATTTAAGAGGGAGTTAGATGTGGCCTTTGTGGCTAAAGGGATCAGGGGGTATGGAGAGAAGGGAGGTACAGGATATGGAGTTGGATGATCAGCCATGATCATATTGAATGGCGTTGCAGGCTCGAAGGGCTGGTTCAGGAATAGTTACTTCCCCTCAGCCATCAGGCTATTAAACCTGGCTCGGACAAAACTCTGATTATTACCAACCACTTTCTGTTATTTGCACTATCAGTTTATTTATTCATGTGTGTATATATTTATATCATGGTATATGGACACATTTTATCTGTTTTGTAGTAAATGCCTACTATTTTCTGTGTGCTTAAGCAAAGCAAGAATTTCATTGTCCTATACAGGGACACATGACAATAAACTCACTTGAACTTGAACTTGAATGGCCTACTCCTGCACCTATTTTCTATGTTTCTATGTAAAAGAGGGGGAAGGGGAAGACCCATCACTACTAACCCCAGCTGTACATTTGTTATTTATCATTTTTATTGAACAGTTCACATCATAACTTTATAAAGATAAATCAATTGTAAAACAAAATTATCAGCAAGGTTAGCATTCCCTTTATTCCTTGGAAACCTTGCTATTGTTTTGATGTAATGAGGAGGCAGCCATGATCCCAGAGTACTCGCTGCCTAGCGACCAGGAAACAAAGCGCGTGATTGAGGTTGGACGATTGACCTGGATGATGACACTTTGGCCTGACTTGCCTCAACGGAGCTGCAGGTCTAAAAGATACACGACAGAAGAAGAAGAAGAGGTTGGATGCCAGTTGACCAATGTCAAACGTACTTTGATTGGACAATTAATACTCAGAAAATTGGAGGTTTTCCTCATATTTTAAAAATATGTGCAAGTTTTGTTTTGGACGAGTTCCAGGTATGATTTATATAATAGTTTTACTCAATGTTAAAAATTCAGGTTCAATGATTTGGTTCACGAACTTAAACGAGAAAGCACCTCAGATCACAGCCTATTTGAGGAAATGAGAGATACTCGAGGGTAACGAGGGGGATTTTGTGGGAATCATTGAAGATCTCTAAGGCCAATCTTGCTCCAAGTTCTCTGTCACCTTCCACACCTGGCGCTGGAGAAGCTGTTTAGGAACAACGATGGGATTTCTTCTGGCCCCGGATCTCTTCCAGATGGTGTGAAGGGGAAGGTTTGAAACATCTGCCGACTGATGTGGTCGCCAGCTGTTTGCGAGGAACTTTCCCACCGAAGACTTGCAAGAAAATGCCACTGGGGCACATGATGACTCAGAGCCCGACGTGTTTGACAAATTTCTCAAGCGTTGTGCATTCTCCCCGTGCAGCCCCAAGAGGTATTGGACGTATACTTGTCCCATTGCACCCGTATACCTGTCCCATTACACACGTATACCTGTCCCATTACACCCGTATACCTGTCCCATTACACCCGTATACCTGTCCCATTACACCAGTATATCTGTCCCATTACACCCGTATACCTCCCATTGCACCCGTATACCTGTCCCATTACACCCATATACCTGTCCCATTACACCCGTATACCTGTCCCATTACACCCGTATATCTGTCCCATTACACCCGTATACCTGTCCCATTACACCCGTATATCTGTCCCATTACACCCGTATACCTGTCCCATTGCACCAGTATACCTGTCCCATTGCACCAGTATACCTGTCCCATTACACCCGTATACCTGTCCCATTACACCCGTATACCTGTCCCGTTACACCCGTATACCTGTCCCATTACACCCGTATACCTGTCCCATTACACCCGTATACCTGTCCCATTACACCCGTATACCTGTCCCATTACACCAGTATATCTGTCCCATTACACCCGTATACCTGTCCCATTACACCAGTATATCTGTCCGTTTCCTCAAGCATCCATTTCCTGATCACTCCAGAGGCACAGCACGCAAAACCCAGATAAAACCCCCCCCCCCCCCCCAACCCAACATCTATCCCCCTCACTGTCCCCACCCTGACCAACAGCCCCAGGTACAGGCTGAAATTCACTACTGAATAGAGACACAAGTACATACCAGTGGTCCCTGTTAAACTCCTTCAAGTAGGCCCAGACCACAACTTTAGTGAATAAACCTTAACGAGGGGAAGGGGCAACGTATCTTTAAACTAAAGTGGGCCCCAAGCTGAAACAGGCTGAGCCCAATTAGAGAAAACAATCGTTAATCTTTCCCAAACATTCATCCACACTGAAACCCAAGAGAAGGTTCTAAACAGGGGCCTTACCTTTGTACCAACTCCATAACCATATTCACATAGACCAAGTTATACACAAAACAAACCAATGTCACATTAGGGATTTGAAGTCTGCCGACATCCTCCTTCACACTGGACACCCAGAGAGGAAGAGATTCCAATTGAAATTGAAAGTCATGAGAAACAGGATCAGCCATTGAAAGGACTGTAGTGAACCCTACAGGGTAGCAGAATACATTGACTACTGTAATTCACTGGCACAGCAACATGCCAGCTTTGTTGAAGGGCAGCACAGTGGCACAGCGGTAGAGTTGTTGCCTTACAGTGCCAGAGACACGGGTTCTGTACAGAGTTTGCACGTTCTCCCAGTGACCAAGTGGGTTTTCTCACAGATCTTCACTTTCCTCCTACCATTCAAAGACGTGCAGGTTTGTAGGTTCATTGACTTGGTATAAATGTAACATTGTCCCTAGTGTGTGTAGGATAGTGTTATTGTGCAGGGATCGTTGGTCGGTGCAGACTCGGTGGGCCAAAGGGCCTGTATCCGCACTGTGTCCCTAAATGTGAAACTTACCATGTAACATGAAGTGTTCTCCCCGACACTGTCCCAGATACCGTACCCTTTACCATGGACATTGAAACCCTGTGCACACACAGAAACAGATAGGAGCCTACAGGCAGTTCAAATACCTGGAGAAACACACCATGACAAACCAGATACTTCTTTAACTGACATTAATGAGACGTACAAGTAAAGGAACAGTAGTGAAGTTTGGCCCAGTTTATGCAGCATTTGGCAGAATGGGGATGATAGTCTAACCCTGGCAGACTCTTCCAGCATCAGAGGACCCAGTGTTTGGAGATCCTGGGTGGAAACTAACATTAATTGGTCATCCCTTTAGAAAGAAGAGAGGAGAGGAAATTGATTCTGGCAACACAGACAAACATACTAAACCAAATATAGATTTAGACCAATTCCAAACAAAGCTACAGTTGGGTGAATGGAAGGGGCAAGATTACCTAATTGTAATGAGTTAAAAACAAGTGTCAAGAACATTAAACTACTTTCCCTGCAACAGGAGGTAACTAGGATGACTTTAACCAGGGGATGTAACCTGGTCTAAAACAGAGTGTTGGAGCTACTCTGTGGGTCAGGCACCATCTGCCTGCCTGCAAAGGGAATGGACAGATAATGTTTCAGGTTGGGATCCTTCTTCAGACGGATGGAGTAGGGCAGATAAAGTGGAAATGAAACTAACACTAATTGGTCACCTTCACAAAACAGCAGAGAGGAGAGGAATGGATTCTGGCAACAAACACACTCAAACCAAATGCAGATTTAGACCAATTCCAAAACTACAGTCGGGTGAATGACAGGATTGATCATTTGTAATGAGGCTTCAAGTGTCATCAACATTAAACTACTTTCCCTGCAACAGCAGCCAACTAGGATTACTTTAACCAGGGAATGTAACCTGGTCCAAAACAAAGTGCTGGAGGTACTTGGCAGATCAGGCACCATCTACCCGACCACATAGGGAATGGACAGATGCTGTTGTTTCCTGTTGGGATCCTTTCAGACTGATGGAGTCAGGCAGAGAAAGTGGGAAAGAGGTGGGAGCAGGACAAAGCCTGTTATGTGATTAGTGGATACAGGGGAGAGGGTGATGGGTTGTGACATTGGCTACAGGTGACAAGGAGGCAAAAGGTGCAACAGATGAGAAGAGTGAAACGTAAAGCTGGAGGGAGGGATGCGGGTGGAAGGGGATAGAATGAAATATGAGAAAATGGTCTGGGAGGTGAGCTCAGAGAGGGAAGGAGCAGAGTGACCAAGGTGTTGAGGGAAGTGTTCACCCCAGGGTGGGGGGTGCAGGGAAAGAGGGGGTTCCCATCACCAGGGTGGGCAGGGAAAGATGGGGTACCCATCACCAGGGTGGGGGTGCAGTGAAAGATGGGGTTCCCATCACCAGGGGGGGGGGTGCAGGGAAAGAGGGGGTTCCCATCACCAGGGTTGGGGGGGGGGGTGCAGGGAGAGAGGGGGTTCCCATCTCCAGGGTGCTGATTTCCCACCTCCATGCCACATTTCCCTTGTATCCCCTCCCATGTCCCATTCGCCCATAAACCTTCCTCTGGCTTCATCTTCCACACCTCTACCCTTCTTATCCAACATGTTTTATCACTTTCACCTCTGGCCTTTGTCACTTATTCCATCCATCTGCCAATCACCCACCCCCACATGCCTGGCTTTATCCCACCCCCACTCTCCATCTTTCTCCCCCCCCCTACTCCAGTCTGAAGGTTTCCAACCCAAAATTGCAGTTTGCTTACCAGGCTGGCAGGGGTGTCGATGACGCAAAAATATTCATCTTAAACACCATCCATAAGCATCTGGAAATCCCCAAGACCACAGCCAGACTTCTGTTTGCAGACTTCTCATCAGCATTCAACACCATGCAGCCACATATTTTGGCTGAGAAGCTCATCACCTGCTTCCACCTCAACCACCAACTCACTCTGTGGATTATAGACTTCCTCACCAACAGATCACACCTTGTCCGACACCCTCTTCACCTTCACTGGCTCTCCACAAGGCTGTGTCCTCTCCCCACTTCTCTTCATTCTCTACACTGATGACTGCAGATCCACCCAGCCAAACTGCCACTTTGTAAAATTTGCTGATGACACAGTCCTCCTGTCTGTGCTTCCCAGCCATACACAACATCACAGCTCAGCCCTGCAGGACTTTATAGTATGGTGTGAAAAGTCTTGTCTTGAGCTAAATATAAGCAAAACCAAGGACATGATTGTGACCTTTTCCCCCCAACAAAGACAGATGGCTGAGGCAGCCACCACTATCATCCAGCAGGAGCCAGTGGAGGTATACAAATACCTGGGAACAGCCTTCGACAACTTGCTAAGGTTTTCCTCTAACACAGAGGAAATCCTTAAAAAGTGCCATCAGAGACAGTACCTACTCAGGAAGCTGGTCATTTGGGATTAACAAAGACATTCTCACCACATTCTACTACGCATTCATTGAAAATGTAATAACCTTCTCTTTCACTAGCTGGTTCCACTCCATCACCCTGCAAAACAGAAACCGCCTGTTGAATGTGGTCAAAAATCATTGAGCAGCCCGCCCGAACTCTCACTGCCCTATGCGACCAACAGTCTGTAAAGTTAACACGCAGGATTCTTCACGACCCCTCTCACATCCTGTTTCCTGAGTTTGAGTGGCTCCCCTCAGGACGCAGACTCCGCTGTCCGGGTTGCCGGACACAGAGGAGGAAGGCAACCTTCATCCCCAGGGCTGTCCAGCTTCTTAATGCTGATCACGGACTCATGAACATATGAAATGAAATAACCTTCTATATGCACTTTTTAATTGAAGCACTAAGGAAGCATTTTAAAAACTATTACTACGTGTTGAATGTTGATGTGCGGTGTGTGTTGTGTGATTGTGCAGTGTGTCTGTGAAATGCGTGTGCTGGTTGATTGTGCAGTATGCCTGCTGCTTATGTTTGGTGATTGTGTCCCTTTTTAAAAAGCTACTGTAATGCGCCCTTTTAAATTGCCCCTCGGGGACGAATAAAGTGCTTTGAATTGAATTGAATTGAATTGAATGAAATGCTATCTATCCATTTCCCCCACAGATGCTGCCTGACCCTCAGAGTTCCTCCAGCACTTCTGCTCAACATTCCGGCACCCTGAAATACAAGGAACGTGACCACAACGCCATTGTTAATCTTGCTCAAAGATTTATCCCCATTGAAACCACGAGAGGGTCTAAACAAGGGCCTTATCTTCATACCATCTCCACAAAGACTAGATTAGATAGACTTGGTTATAGCATAAAAAAACAGATCACTTTCATGATTGAAATCTCTTGACATCCTTGATCACACCCTCTATCACAAGCAGTACTTGGAACAGCAAGTTGACAAAGCCCATCTGTCACAAACCATAGAAAACTGGGGACATTAGAAGATCTCCAAAGACCTTGGCACATCAACCAGAAACAAGTAGAATAACTGTAGAGGGAGAAACAGCAGCAGGCGAGAAGATTCTACATTCACCTCAAAATATCAAACACTGGATGGACAGGGCCTGGAACAATAACTCTAGGCCCAATGTTTCAAGGTCAGTTTATCATCACATGTACCAATTAAGGTCCAGTGAAATTCAAATGTGTCTGCAGTAGTGAATCCTATAGGGTACAATACATTGACTATTTTCATAATCAAACTGGCACAGCATCAGGCGCCGACCTGTAGAGGGTATGGCTGCCTAGCCTGCAGCTGTCTGTTTTTCATTTCTTTTTTCTTATTTTTAGTTAGTTTAGTGTTTTGTTTTCAGGAGTTCTAGCTTTTTTATGTGTGGGGGACGGGGGGGGGGGGGGGGGGGACGGGGGGGAATGGTGAAACTAATTTTCAAGGTCCCTACCTGGTCGGAGATGCAGCTTTTCTCCGGGCTGCACTTTCGACCCGTCCTCGCGGCCTACCAGCGGGCCTGGAGCGGCATTTCCTGACGGGACCGCCCGGAGCCTTGGCATCGGCGGCGGAGCTGCGGGTCCGAGGAGCGAGGGGTGGCATCGGCGGCCGCGGAGCTGCGGGTCTGAGGACGGCGGTGCAGCGCTGGAGCACCATTGCGGGGCGGGCGGTGCCTTGCCTGGGTCGCCGCGCTGGAACTCCGGTGAGCTGGGACCGGCGTTAAAAACATCGCGGAGCTGCGGGCGGCGGCGCTGAAACTTTACATCGGGAGCCTGGGATCTCGCGACGAGATCGCCAGTTGAGCTCGATTCGGCGCGGCCTTGTCGGCTCCGGAAGCCACGGTCTCGAGTAGGGAAGCGGCCGTTCCAGGGTTCCCATGCCGCTGAGAGGACTCTCCCGACGCCGGAACATCATCACCCGGCGAGGACAGCCTGGAACATTGGGCCTCCGTAGAGGCAACTGTGGAGGCCTCAATAGGCCCGACTATGGGTGAACATTGGGGATGGAACTGGACTTTGTGTCTTACCCCATAATGGGAACCATTGTGGGGGGATGTTTTTATGTTAAAGCTATTTATTATTGTTATGTTTGTATTCTTTTTAATGTGCTGCATTGGCAAAAAGAATTTCACTACATCTAGGTGTATGTGACAATAAATCAACCATTGAACCTTTGAACATGTCAGCTATATCAAAGACAACACTTCACACAAACAGTGACCTCACTGACTGAGTTGTCCAATGGTGTAACTCTTACTATGGGCATCAAAAACCCTGTACACAAACAGTGAACTCACTGACTGAGCTGCTCAATGCTGTACTTTTTATTATGGGCATCCTGCCTGACCTGCTGAGTTACTCCAGCACTCTGTGAAACGTCACCTATCCCTGTTCTCCACAGATGCTGCCTGGCCCGCTGAGTTACTCCAGCACTGTGTGAAGCATCACCTATCCATGTTCTCCACAGATGCTGCCCGACCCGCTGAGTTACTCCAGCATTTTGTCTTTTGAGCAAGAGCATGCAAATATCTTTACAAATCTCTACAACATTCTGTCCAGTCCAAAGCTCAACGAATGAACACTCCACACATTCCTTTCACCTGAAAGTCCTTCACAAGAACTCATAATAAACAAGCTTTGATTAGGGTAATTAACATTAACCAGTTCACACTAGTGGTTAACAACGAGTTCACATTAACTTTCCTCAACCAAGTACAATGTGGATCCACTTTAAATTCCTCGCTGTCTTCTTATTCATAACAATTAGTCATCATATGAAAACCAGTCTTCATAAATTGAATGCCCCAATTAAAACACAATTGGACAGCTATCCAGGAGACCACTGGTCCCATCCCCAGCCCAGGACCACAGCTCCCATCCACAGCCCAGGACCACTGCTCCCATCCCCAGCCCAGGACCACTGCTCCCATCCCCAGCCCAGGACCACAGCTCCCATCCACAGCCCAGGACCACTGCTCCCATCCCCAGCCCAGGACCACTGCTCCCATCCACAGCCCAGGACCACTGCTCCCATCCACAGCCCAGGACCACTGCTCCCATCCACAGCCCAGGACCACTGCTCCCATCCCCAGCCCAGGACCACTGCTCCCATCCACAGCCCAGGACCACTGCTCCCATCCACAGCCCAGGACCACTGCTCCCATCCACAGCCCAGGACCACTGCTCCCATCCCCAGCCCAGGACCACTGGTCCCATCCACAGCCCAGGACCACCGCTCCCATCCACAGCCCAGGACAACTGACACCCGCACTAATCAACAATCTATCTATCTCTGCCTTAAATATATCCACTGACTTGAGGCCTCCACTGCCGTCTGTGGCAACGAATCCCACAGATTCACCACCCTCTGGCTAATGAGATTCCTCCTCATCTCCTTCATAAAGGAAGGTCCTTTAATTCTGAGGCTTTGCCCTCTGGTCCTAGACTCTCCCACTAGTGGAAACATCCTCTCCACATCCACTCTATCCGGGCCTTTCACTGTTCAATGCGCCCCCCCCCCCCCCCCCCCCCTCAATGTTCTAAACTCCAGCGAGTACAGGCCCAGTGCCGACAAACGCTCATCGTACGTTAACCCACTCATTCCTGGGATCGTTCTTGTAAACGCTAACTCTTTTGTCTTGCTGATGTTGAGGGATGGATTGTTATCCTGTCAATAGGCACAGGAGTAGGCCATTCGGCCCTTTATGACAGAAGGTTCTCAATGTCTTTCCCATATTCTATCTCATCTTTGCTGTTCATGTGGCTGAAATAGTGTTCCGACCAGTGGACAGATGGACGTCTGGATCCCATTGGCCTGAGACCTGGCCACAAGTTGTGGGTGGCAAGGTCATGAAACCGAGGGACATTGGTGTCAAGGGTCACGGTGGAGTGATTGTTCTGACCAATTCTAATGTCTGAGAAGTGAATAGTGATGATTTGTTAATTCATCGTGGGTGAAGCAGGTGGGCTCACTTCTGACTATACTTTACTGTGGATTTAAACAGGAAAAGTCAACTTTCTTTATTAACAATGAATGACCCAGAGAAAGGAGAATGTTCCTCCTGGAAGTTCATAGAGTCACAGCATGGAAACAGCCCAGCATGGAAACAGGCCCTTCCTTCGGCCAAACATGCCCCATCTACACTAGTCCCGCCCTGACCAACATGCCTCATCTACAGTAGTCCCATCCCGACCAACATGCCCCATCTACACTAGTACCACCCCGACCAACATGCCCCATCTACACTAGTCTCACCCTGACCAACATGCCCCATCTACACCAGTCCCACCCCGAACAACATGCCCCATCTACATTAGTTCCACCCCGCCCAACATGTCCCATCTACACTAGTACCACCCCGACCAACATGCCCCATCTACACTAGTCTCACCCTGACCAACATGCCCCATCTACATTAGTCCCACCCCGACCAACATGCCCCATCTACACTAGTCCCACCCCGAACAACATGCCCCATCTACATTAGTCTCACCCCGACCAACATGCCCCATCAACACTAGTCCTACCTGCCCGCGTTTGCCCCATATCCATCCAAACCTGTCCTATCCAAGTGTCTCTTAAATGTTGTGATAGTCCCTGCCTCAACTACCTCCTCCGGCAGCTCATTGCATACACCCACCACCCTCTGTGTGGAAATGTTGCCCCTCACATTGACATTATTAATGTGAACCATTTGTGCACAACTCTGCTGGTGTGAGTAATAAATGAAATGATAGATGGCAAAAATACACAGTGGCGCAGCGGTAGAGTTGCTGCCTCACAGCGCCAGAGACCCGGGTTCCATCCTGAATACGGGTGCTGTCTGTACAGAGTTTGCACGTTCTCCCCGTGACCTGCGTGGGTTTTCTCTGGGTGCTCCGGTTTCCTTCCGCATTCCAATGACCTGCTGGTTTGTAAGCTAATTGGCTTCTGTAAAATTGTCCCTAATGTGTGTAGGATGGAGCTAGTGTACGGGGTGATCACTGGTGACTAGTTGGGCCGAAGGGCCTGTTTCCGCTCAGTATCTCTGAAATCTAAACAATACCCGATGACTTGGCCTCCACCGCCCTCTGTGGCAATGAATTCCACAGATTCACCACCCTCCGGCTAAAGAAATTCCTCCTCATCTCCTTGCTAAAGGCATGGGTGGGAAAGGCAGAGAGGGTGAGGGGCCAGACGCAGGCATGTGGGACTAGCTTCGATAGGCATGGCTGTGTGTTTTTGTGCTGTGGGACTGACGGAGCTCAACAGGGTAGTAGTTTTATGCTTCAGCCTGCAGCAACCCAGGAGAACTGTGTTCCAGATGCTTCATTAGTTTGTTGTTCTGCACATCGATCGGGAGGTGATGAAATCTCCCGTTTACACGCAGCCGCCAGAGCAAACAGTGTACGTACAGTGATGACAAACACAATAAATGCAATATTCAGTGCAGAACAGTGCAAGATTGTGTTGCAGAAAGCCTGGGGCAGCACGGACGAGAGGGGCCGAAGGGCCTGTCTCCGGGCAATGTGACCACCAACGCTGTCCGTGTGGAGTTTGCATGCATCGCCCCCGTGGTGGACCAGATGCGGGTCGAGGCAGGGGAGACGAGCTCAGCCTTCCAAGCCTCAATTCAAGCTTAGGCTTCCTCCCGCGCATCCTAGCCCCGACGGGCCGAGTGCCGCCGCCTTCCTCCCCGGACAAAACCCGAGGGGAAAAACACAGACAAAACCTCTTCCAACCACCCGAACCCCTCAGGGAATGCCACTCCTGTCTTTGAAATCAAGCCGTCACAACTTATAAAATTCTTAAGGGGTTGGACAGGCTAGATGCAGGAAGATTGCTCCCGATGTTGGGGAAGTCCAGGACAAGGGGTCACAGCTTAAGGATGGGGGAAATCCTTTAAAACCGAGACGAGAAGAACTTTTTTCACACAGCGAGTGGTGAATCTCTGGAACTCTCTGCCCCAGAGGGTAGTCGAGGCCAGTTCATTGGCTATATTTAAGAGGGAATTAGATGTGGCCCTTGTGGCTAAGGGGATCAGAGGGTATGGAGAGAAGGCAGGTACGGGATACTGAGTTGGATGATCAGCCATGATCATATTGAATGGCGGTGCAGGCTCGAAGGGCCGAATGGCCTACTCCTGCACCTAATTTCTATGTTTCTAATTGTGCACGATCAGTCAGATTTATCCTTTTTTTAATATATAGACGAAAGATGATCAAGTTCAAGTTGGAATTTATTGTCACATGTGCCAATTAAGGTACAGTGATATTTGAGTTACTGTACAGCCATACTGAGTAAAAAGCAAAAGACACACAGCCACATAAAATAAAATCTAACATAAACAACCACCACAGCAGAATCCACATTCCTCACTGTGATGGAAGCTAATAAAGTTCAATCACCTTCCCCGTTTGTTCACCCGTGGTCGGGGCTGTTAAACCCTCCGCAGTCGCCGCTCGCTGCCGACACACTACATAAAAGTCACTTTAAACTTCCATGATCCAAAGACATCCTCATGAAGAAGGCCTACGCATGGACAGCTATCCATCCAGAAGATGCGAAAGCATTGCGGGAGTTTGCGATATGTCTTAGAAGTATGAAAGAAATGACTACCCGCTTAGACCACATGCAAGAAATGCATGTTGTTAGCAATATGAAAATGATCACTTTAAAACTGCGCTATAGACTTAGAGAAAATATAAAGCTGGTCTGTTAGAGGAAAATGAGAATGGAGAGGCCATGCTTCCTGATCTGGTGAACTTCAAAGAAAAGGAAGTGCGGTTCATGTCAAATTTACGCTATGGGAATATTCAAGATCCTAAAATAATCGCAACTGTCAAAGTTTCTACCATTACTAAAACAAAAGGAAGATCAGGACCTAAGGGAAGTAGTTTTGTTTCCGCTCTAAATACCTGCAGAAACGAGAGGTCCAAAGGAAGAAGATACATCAACTGTTAAACCAAGACGGTTCTGCTTGTCATCCACCGAGAAGAAGACAGAGGAATGACAAAGAGATGGCCCACGAGGGAAGGGATGGGGGGCTGTCGATGACTGGTTAGCTCGGACCTTGCATCCCGTCCCAAGAATGGACACCACATTCTTGACAGGGCCAAGGAGAGCTTGTAATAGGAACACGTCTCCATCCATTTCTCACCACGAATGGCCGACCTGCTGAGTTCTACCGGCATTTTGGGGGGGGAATGGACAGGCGACGTGTCGGGTCTGGACCCTTCTTTGGACTGATGGAGTCGGGGGAGAAAGCTGGAAAAAAGAGATTGGGTTGGGACAGACTCCAGGACTTGATTAGGAGGGGGGAGTTTCCTTAATTTGGGGAATTCAATGTTCATGTCATTGGGCTGTAAGCTATGAGGTGCTGTTCCTCCAGATTGCGTGTCACCTCACTCTGGCAATGTAGGAGGCCCAGGACAGAAACATCAGTGTGGGAGTGGGAAGGGGAGTTAAAATGGTTGGCAGCCGGGAGATCCAGCAGGCCTTGGAGGACTGAGCACACGTGTAGGGTGAAATACACGCCTAGTCCTGATACAATAGACATTAAACAATAAACAATAGGTACAGGAGTAGGCCATTTGGCCCTTGAACCAGCACCACCATTCAATGTGATCATGGCTGATCATCCACAATCAGTACCCCATTCCTGCCTTCTCCCCATATCCCCTGACTCCACTATCTTTAAGACCCCTATCTAGCTCTCGCTTGAAAGTATCCAGAAAACCGGCCTCCAGGCATAGAATTCCACAATTCACTGTGTTAAAAAGTGTTTCCTCATCTCCGTTCTAAATGGCTTCCCCCTTATTCTTAAACTGTGGCCCCTGGTTCTGGACTCCCCCAACATTGGGAACATGTTTCCTGCCTCTAGCTTGTCCAAACCCTTAATAATCCTATATGTTTAAAAAAAGATGCCCTCTCATCCTTCTAAACTCGAGTGCACAAGCCCAGCCGCTCCATTCTTTCAGCATATGACAGTCCTGCCATCACGGGAATTAAACTTGTGAAACTATGCTGCACTCCCTCACTAGCAAGAATGTCCTTCCTCAAATTTGGAGACCAAAACTGCGCACAATACTCCAGGTGTAGTCTCACTCGGGCCCTATACAACTGCAGAAGGACCTCTTTGCTCCGATACTCAACTGCTCTTGTTATGAAGACCAACATGCCATTCGCTTTCTTCACTGCCTGCTCTACCTGCATGCTTACTTTCAGTCACTGATGAACAAGGACCCCCAGATCCCGCTGTACTTCCACATTTCCCAACTTGACACCATTTAGATAATAATCTGCCTTCCTGTTTCTGCTACCAAAGTGGATAACCTCACATTTATCCACATTAAACTGCGTCTGCCATGCATCTGCCCACGCACCCAACCTGTCCAAGTCGCCCTGCATTCTCATAGCATCCTCCTCACAGTTCACACTGCCACCCAGCTTTGTCTCATCTGCAAATTTGCTAATGTTACTTTTAAATCTCTTTATTGATGTATATTGTAAATAGTTGCGGTCCCAGCACCGAGCCTTGCGGTACCCCACTAGCCATTCTGAAAGGGAACCGTTAATCCCTACTCTTTGTTTCCTGTCTGCCAACTTCTCTATCCATGTCAGCACTCTACCCCCAATAACCTATGCCCTAATTTTGCCCACTAATCTCCCATGTGGAACCTTATCAAATGCTTTCTGAAAGTCCAGGTACACTACATCCACTGGCTCTCCCTTGTCCATTTTCCTAGTTACATCCTCACAAAATTCCAGAAGATTAGTCAAGCATGATTTCCCCTTCGTAAATCCATACTGACTCGGACCGATCCTGTTACTGCTATCCAACTGTGCGGCTATTTCATCTTTTATAATTGACTCCAGCATCTTCCCCACCACCGATGTCATGCTAACTGGTCTATAATTCCCTGTTTTCTCTCTCCCGCCTTTCTTAAAAAGTGCGATAACATTAGCTACCCTCCAATCTACAGGAACTGATCCTGAGTCTATAGAACACTGGACAATTATCACCAATGCGTCCACAATTTCTGGAGCTACTTCCTGAAGTACCCTGGGATGCAGACCGTCAGGCCCTGGGGATTTATCAGCCTGCAGTCCCATCAGTTTACCCAACACCATTTCCTGCCTAATGTGGATTTCCTTCAGTTCCTCCATCACCCCTGATCCTCTGGCCACTCGTACATCAGGAAGATTGTTTGTGTCCTCCTTAGTGAAGACAGATCCAAAGTACCTGTTCAACTCATCTGCCATTTCCTTGTTCCCCATAATAAATTCACCTTTTTCCGTCTTCAACAGTCCAACTTTGGTCTTAACTAATGTTTTGCTCTTCTCATACGTAAAGAAGGAACAGCAGATGCCGGTTTACAAAGAGAGACACAATCTCCTGGAGCAACTTGCACGTCTGGAGAGCATGGACAGGCAACATTCTAGGTCAGGACCCTTCTTCAGACTGCTTGGTGTGGGGGGTGGAGAAAGTTGGAAAGGAGAGGTGGGAGTGGTCACCTTAGATTCCCTTCACTCTACAGATGCAGCCTGACCCACTGAGTTCCTCCACCGCTTTAGAGGGAATGGACAGACAATGTTTTGAGTCAGGACCCTTCTTCAGACTGAGTGGAGAGGGTGGGGGGAGGAAGCTGGAAAAGAGAGATGGGGGCTGGACAAAGCTGGGCAAGTGACAGGTGGACACAAAATGCTGGAGTAACTCAGCGGGACAGGCAGCATCTCTAGAGAGAAGGAATGGGTGACGTTTCAGGTTGAGACCCTTCTTCAGAAGTGATAGCTGGATATAGGTGAGGGAGACACAAGATACTGCAGATGCTGGAATCTTGCATAAAACACAATTTAGTTAGATACACAGAATCTCTTGCCCAGAGTGGGGGGATCGAGGACCAGATGACATGGGTTCAAGGTGAAGGGGAAAAGATTTAAAAGGAAACTGAGGGGTAACTTTTTCACACAGAGGGTGGTGGGAGTATGGAACAAACTGTCAGAGGAGGTAGTTGAGGCTGTGACTATCCCAAGAAACAGTAGGACAGTTGCATGGATAGGACAAGTTTGGACGGATATGGACCAAACACATGCAGGTGGGACTAGTGCAGCTAAAACATGTTGGTCGGTGTGGGAAAGTTGGGCCGAAGGGCTTGTTTCCACAATATAACTAACACAAAGTACTGGAGTAACTCAGCGGGTCAGCTAGCATCTGTGGAGAACATGTATAGGTGACATTCACAGAGTGCTGGAGTAACTCAGCGGGACAGGCAGAATCTCTGGAGAGAAGGAATGGGTGACACTGAAGATGGGTCTCAACCCTGAAACGTCACCCATTCCTTCCAGCATTTTGTGTCTACCTAAACAGCACCTATCCACGTGGCAGTGTGCCAGCTAGCTGGAGGAGCAGGCAAAGGCCTTGCCGCAGAGCGGGCAGGTGAAGGGGCGCTGGCCGGTATGCACTCGCCGGTGCTCCAGCAGGTGGTCAAGCCGGGTGATACCCTTGCCACACTCAGTGCACACAAAGGGTCTCTCTCCGGTGTGTATCCGCAGGTGCTCCTGCAGCCCCCTTGCTCGCGTCACAATGGCAGCAGCCAGTCCGCCGGTCCTGCCGCAACATCCGCGAGCTGTCAAACTCCTCACCACAGTACGGGCAGTTGTAGGGCTGGCCACTGGTGTGCACACGCTGGTGAGACAGGGCATGGGAGGCCATGGCAAAGCGCTCTCCACACACCAGGCTGGGGACGGGACGGTGCCGGCGTGCACCCACTGGTGGGACAGCAGCTTGTAGGAGCTGGTGAAGCCCTTGCCGTTTTGGGCACAGGTGTAGGAGCGCTCACGGGTGTGAGTGCGCTGGTGGTTCAGCAGATGGGTGGAGCGGGTGAAGCCCTTGCCGCACTGGGCGCAGGTGTGGGGGTGAGGAAATATTATATAAATAGAACCGCTTGGATAGTTACTTTTATATAAGCTAGGTAATTTGCAAAAGAAAAGCTTATAGTTTTCCTGAACTGAAATAAAGTGCAAACAGACATATACACACAGGCAAAGATGAATCAAAACATGGAGGCCTGAACCGGAATCTGCTTAGCTTAGGTTTATTGCTGAGGCACTGGAGGAAATTGTATTTGATATGACTTTGTGTTGAAGAATAGATAACTGAAAAGGGGCCTCTTCTTAGGCCAGAGGTTGATTGTTCTTTCCTTTGTGGACATTCTTGAACTGTGAGGTTTGTGCTGAGTGTGAGATAATAGGCCCTGTAGTTAGCCTTGGCTGTGTTGAATTAGGATGAATGTGAGGGGAGTAGTTGTAAAAGACCTTGTAGAAAGATTGGAAATACAGCTTCCAAAGATAGCAGGAAAAGGGGAGGCTGCAAGTTAAGCTGTATGAAGTATGTAAGTTAAGTGAATGAAGCTGTATCCTGGAATCAAACACTAATTAACTAAATTGACAGATTTACGGCCCATGTATGCTTGGTTGGGATGTGAATGGGTTTTGAACTTAGAAACTGTAATTCAGCAAACTTATATAATTAATGTTTTAAAGACATAGGTAAAAGTATTTAAAACTGTGAAATTATAGTAACACCAATTATGAAATGTATTGTCGTAGTAGAAAGGTACACTTTAGACATAGAAATTGTTTAGATTTATAGAAATATATTTTCTCTTGGTATAGAAAGTGTGTATGACTTGTGTGATCATTGTGTTATATACGTATCTTGTATTTAGAGGAGTGGTCTTTGATAAGAGCCTACTGGGGTTTTGCTGTGTTGAAATAAAATAAGCAAAGTTATAAAGTTATTAGACAGGCAAACAATGGCTATGAGGCCAGGGAAGGGGGATCATGTGACTGATGTTGTAAATCACCAGAAGGACTGATGATTGGTTACTAGCTTGTCATACCCTCTGTATCTGAAATGTCTAATACCTATATAAATGGCATGAGTTTGTATCAAAGTTACTCCTCTCTGGACCCGCCCCAGAGCATCAGCTCTGTGTTGGAAGGTTCAAGAGACTAGTCTCAGCTGAATAAAGAATTGATTTTAACAGCAACAAGTGTTTGAGTCAAGTTGAACTAAATTAAGGCGCATTGTTGGAGAAACTCTGCGGGTGCGGCAGCATCTATGGCAACATTTCGGGCCGAAATAGGCAACGTTTAGGGCCAAAACCCTTCTTCAGACCGTTTCAACCTTACCCTTTGAATATAGAAACAAGACAAAAATAATGCCACATATTCAATCATATACGGTTCAATGAAATTAAGATATATATGTAAAAATACATATGGAAACAGGCCCTTCCGCCCACCAAGTCCACACCGACCAGCAATCTGTCATACCAATTCCATCCATCACGCCAGGGACAATTTACAGAAGCCAATACATACATTACATAGAAACATAGAAAATAGGTGCAGGAGTAGGCCATTCGGCCCTTCGAGCCTGTACCGCCATTCAATATGATCATGGCTGATCATCCAACTCAGTATCCTGTACCTGCCTTCTCTCCATACCCCCTGATCCCTTTAGCCATAAGGGCCACATCCAACTCCCTCTTAAATATAGCCAATGAACTGGCCTCCACTACCTTCTGTGGCAGAGAATTCCACAGATTCACCACTCTCTGTGTAAAAAATGTTTTTCTCATCTCGGTCCAAAAAGACTTCTCACTTATCCTTGAACTGACCCCTTGTTCTGGACTTCCCCAACATCGGGAATAATCTTCCTGCATCTAGCCTGTCCAACCCCTTAAGAATTTTGTAAGTTTCTATAAGATCCCCCCTCAATCTTCTAAATTCTAGTGAGTACAAGCCAAGTCTATCCAGTCTTTCTTCATATGAAAGTCCTGCCATCCCAGGAATCAGTCTTGTGAACCTTCTCTGTACTCCCTCTATGGCAAGAATGTCTTTCCTCAGATTAGGAGACCAAAACTGTACGCAATACTCCAGGTGTGGTCTCACCAAGACCCTGTACAACTGCAGTAGAACCTCCCTGCTCTTATACTCAAATCCTTTTGCTATGAATGCTAACATACCATTCGCTTTCTTCACTGCCTGCTGCACCTGCACACCTGAATTTATTATGGGGAACAATGAAATGGCAGATGAGTTGAACAGGTATTTTGGATCCATCTTCACAAAGGAGGACACAAACAATCTTCCTGATATAGTAGTGGCCAGAGGATCTGGGGTGACAGAGGAACTGAAGGAAATCCACATTAGGCAGGAAATAGTGTTGGATAGACTGATGGAACTGAAGGCTGATAAACCCCCAGGGTCTGATGGTCTGCATCCCAGGGTACTTAAGGAAGTGGCTCTAGAAATCGTGGTGCATTGGTGATAATTTTCCAATGTTCTATAGACTCAGGATCAGTTCCTGTGGATTGGAGGGTAGCTAATGTTATCTCACGTTTTAAGAAAGGCGGGAGAGAGAAACGGGGAATTATAGATCAGTTAGCCTGACATCGGTGGTGGGGAAGATGCTGGAGTCAATTATAAAAGATGAAATAGCCACACATTTGGATAGCAGTAACAGGATTGGTCCGAGTCAGCATGGATTTACGAAGGGGAAATCATGCTTGACTAATCTCCTGGGATTTTTTGAGGATGTAACTCAGAAAATGGACAAACTAGAGCCAGTGGATGTAGTGTGCCTGGACTTTCAGAGAGCATTTGATAAGGTCCCACGTAGGAGATTAGTGGGTAAAATTAGGGTACATGGTATTGGGTGTGAAGTGCTGACATGGATAGAAAATTGGTTGGCAGCCAGGAAACAGAGAGTGGGGATTAACGGGTCCCTTTCAGAATGGCAGGCAGTGACTAGTGGGGTACCGCAAGGCTCGGTGCTGGGACCGCAGCTATTTACAATATACATCAATGATTTGGATGAAGGGATTCAAAGTAACATTAGCAAATTTGCAGATGACACAAAGCTGGGTGGCAGTGTGAACTGTGAGGAGGATGCTATGAGAATGCAGGGTAACTTGGACAGGTTGGGGGAGTGGGCAGATGCACGGCAGATGAAGTTTAATGCAGATAAATGTGAGGTTATCCACTTTGGTAGCAAAAACAGGAAGGCAGATTAATATCTAAATGGTGTCAAATTGGGAAAAGGGGAAGTACAATGGGATCTGGGGGTCCTTGTACATCAGTCTATGAAAGTACGAAAGCGAATGGCATGTTGGCCTTTATAACAAGAGGAATCGAATATTGGAGCAAAGAGGTCCTTATCAGTATCAGTATCAGTATTCCTTTAATATCATTTCCCTGAGTACTCGCATACACAGAGGAAACGAAAAAACGTTGCTCAATCGGTTTCCATTCAGTGTATAAATAAAAACAAAAAGGATAATGCATAGAAAGTAGGACTAAAATTAACAATATAATAAAAACAGACAGTCCGATCGACAGCGGCTTTACTGTAGTGGGTCTGGATGTGTTGGCGAGCGATATTTTGGGAGGGGACAAAGTCCGTTAATCAGTCTTATTGCCTGTGGGAAGAAGCTGAGGAGCATCCTCAGTTGCAGTTGTAACTGCCCCACATCGGCCGTTAGTTAAATTCTAAACCTCACGATTTTTGGTTCCTACCTGTAATAATAGCGTTCCTAAGGGGGGAACTGATTGCCGACTTAGTTTCCGGGAGGCACGGTTGTTGGTGCACCTGGCAGGGCAGCAAAGAAAAAGGAAGCAACACAAAGGGGATACACCACAAAAATAAGTTAAATGTTAAATAAGCAAGATCATAAAGAAAGACAGAAGCCATGACTAAGTAGAAACCAAGAAATACCTCTTAAGTAGTAAGCAGTGGACGAGGTATGTTGTTTATTAGCTTGGTTAGTGTGGTGTTGTGTTGCTGGATGGACGTACATGCATGTATTTTGTAAACTGCATTTTTATTTTTTGTTTGTTTCCTCGTTTTTGGCTCAGTTCTCACGGGTTGGTTGGAGCCGAAAATAAACCCCGTATTTAACCACGACCTCGGGCCTCGTGTACTACTTGGGAGCTACAGTGAGAACTCGACTGCTCTGCATGAGTAGCCGAGGAAGACGTCACCAGACGGCAGCAGCCGAGAAGAGACGAACCATATCCATGCTGCGTGTGTATCTTCTACCACCACCTACGCCGAAACACAAGAAGAGCAAGCCCACAGGAAGGCCCAGGTGCCCCTAGTGTGAATATTGCTGCTAAGAAAAAAGTCGTGTTTTGTACAAGAGACTGATTTATTATCTACATTTTCATTTAATAAGTTGATGTTGTTATTTTCTACAACTAAAGGACTTTGTGTTTTGGACATGAGACTGAGATATAATGTGCATTTCATTTATGTTGTTTACTTTTCCTTATTGAAGACCATTGATACTCACACTGTGTTGATATTGAGAATTTGTTTATTGATGGTTACACTGTAAAAATCCTGTTAAAACAAGCAGTACTCATAGTAATTTAAAGGTGCATTTCTGTTACTTAACAAGTATTTAATGCATATGTAACTTACCTGTGGAAGAGTTGATACCTTTATTTGTCTAATTATCACTCATAGTGATTTAAGTTGATAACACTATAAAAATTATTTATTAATTAGGTACTTACTCAACATAAGAAAATATTAGATTTAAACCAAACTAAAGTAAACCAAGTAAAATGTCAGAGTTTGAGCTATCCCCTGAAAGTGACAGAGAAGATGATGAAGGTGATGACATGAAACAGCACTGCCCAGACGCACAACCACAAACGACCAAAGGCACTGGAGATGATATCCACACTTCCTCACAAGAGCCACAAAGAGGCCAAAGAGTCCGCAAGCTAACGGAAAAGGGCCAAGAACTGCACGATGAGCAAGTAAGAAAGGTTGCACACCGTTTCAGTGTGAGCTACGAGAAGTGGAAGGCTGTCATTAAGGACGCCAAAGGGGCGCTGAGTGGTCAATGCTCAAACAACCTGCTGAATGAACACATCACCAAGGTAAGCAATGCTTCAAAGAATCTGAACGCTGTTTATGAAGAGCTGAGACACATCGACATTCTAGATCATGACACACGTCGCAGAGTAGACACCTGTGAAGCAGTAACAAAGAAGATAATCAAAACTGCAAGAGGTTATCTAAACACGGGAAAGAGTGAATGTCAAGTGGATGAAGAACAAGGTGTTAAAGATACAGAATCTGTGTTCAAGTCTGCAGCCTCAGATAAGACTAGCATCAAATCTCACCGCACCAAATCCTCCCAGTCCTCTGCTCATTCTCAAGGCAACTCAAAAATCACATCCAGACATTCAAGCCAGTCTTCTGCACACAGACTAGAAGCCGCTGCTGAAGTCGCAGCCAATGAAGCCACATTACAAGTGCTGCTGGAGCAAGAACAGCATATTATAGAACTTGAAAGACTTGAAGCGGAAGATGCAGAGAGAAAAAGGGTGCTAGAGGCCAAACGCAGACAAATAGAGCGATTGAAGACAATAGGGAAGCTAAAGGCTGCCAAGGCTCGACAGCAAGTATATAAGCAGAGTGAATGCTCAGACGATTAAATAGACGAGCTGCTCTATCAACACGTCTCTCTGAAGGAGAAGAAGGAAGTCAACCAGGAAAGTAACCTGTCGAAGCATCACCCTCCACCACAAGCTATGACACTTCCAAAACAAGAAGATAGCACAGCAGCTCTTGTGAGAGTGTTTGCAGAGTCCATCAGTGCAAGTCGTCTTCCTATACCGGAACCGTCAACGTTCAACGGCGACCCACTCAGATTCAATGACTGGAAAGTTTCCTTTCAGACATTAATTGACAAGAAAAACCTATCAGGTGAAGAAAGGATATATTATCTGCGAAGGTATGTGGGTGGAGCTGCCAAGAAGGCCATAGAGAGTTACTTTCTGCTAGGCACAGAATCAGCCTATCATGCAGCGTGGACCATCCTAGAAGAGAGATATGGCAATCTATTCCTCATCGCCAAAGCCTTCAGAGACAAGCTTGATTCATGGCCCAAGATAAGCTCCAAAGGCAGTTTAGAACTTCAAGAACTCACTGACTTCCTTCGCAGCTGTGAGGCCGCCATGTCTCAGATTAGAGGTCTTGAGGTACTCAATGACTGCAACGAGAATCAGAAAATGCTTGCTAAACTTCCAGACTGGCTGACCTCAAGATGGAACAGGAAAGTCATAGAAGTGGAAGAACAAAGTCACAAGTTCCCAAGCTTCAGCCAATTCGTCAAGTTCCTCACACGTGAAGCAAACATTGCTTGCAACCCGATAACGTCCCTCTACGCTCTAAAATCAAGTGAAGTTGAGAAGAGCAAGGCTTCAATGAACAGAGGTCCTGGAGCAAAGGTATTGGTAACAAACTCTGATGAGAAGGCTGTCGCCACAAGCTGTGTGTTCTGTGAGAGGGAAGGTCACAGTCTACACAAGTGTTATAAATTCATGGATGAGACGGTCTCTTAGCGAGTCAAGTTTGTTCAAGAAAGGAAGTTGTGCTTTGGCTGTCTGAAGTCTGGCCATCATTCAAAGGAATGTGAAAACAGAATGATCTGCAATACATGTGAAAGGAGACATCCAACTTGCCTCCACGACAATCGCACCAAGGAAGGAAGGATGTTAACAAGGCCTGATGAAGCAAGAGACCGTGAGCGGTCAACGGAAGGCAAGATGAACCGATCACAAAATAAAACAACAAGAACCTCACCTGAGGCAACATCCAATAGATTCATCCAGCATGTCAAAGACACCCATATGTCCACCGTCATCCCAGTGTGGGTGTCAGCCACAAGGGAGCCTAATCGTGAAGTTCTTGTGTATGCACTTCTGGATACACAGAGTGACACAACCTTTCTCCTAGAAGACACTGCAAAAGCTCTACACGTGAAGAACGAACCAGTTCAGCTAAAGCTCTCCACAATGGCTTCAAGAAACACAGTTGTGTCCTGTAGGAAACTGACTGGTCTACAAGTAAGAGGATTTTACTCAGACAAGATAATCCAGCTGCCAGTGACCTACACAAGAGAATTCATACCTGCAAACAGAGATCATATTCCCTCACCAGAGACTGCAAAGACATGGCCTCATCTCGAACACATCGCAGATGACATAGCTCCACATCAAAGCTGCGACGTCGGCTTACTAATTGGATACAACTGTCCTCAAGCTCTCGTCCCAAGACAAGTGCTACCTGGTGAAGAAAATCAGCCCTTTGCACTGAGAACCGACTTGGGCTGGAGTGTAGTTGGCTATGGCAACCTATGTCTCGATTATGGAGATGCTATTGGAGTGAGTCACCAAGTTATCGTGAAGCAAGTGATATCAGGTATTCAGTCCTGTTCAAACCTCACAAGCAAAGTGCATTATGTCTGTAGAACACAGATCAAGGAAGTAGTCTCACCTGCAGCTGTCATCAAGGTGCTGGAAGCTGACTTTGTGGAAAGAATTTCAGAGGAAGGCAACATCTCTCAAGAAGACCTCCGATTCCTGTCAAGGATGGAAAAAGGCATCAGGCTCAAGGAGGATGGTCACTATGAGATGCCGCTGCCGTTTAAGAAAGAAAGACCCAACTTACCAGACAACAAGATATGTGCCATCCATCGTCTCAGGTGCCTAGAAAGGAAGCTGAAAAGAAATGAACAGTATTACAAAGACTACAAGACCTTCATGGACGAGACCATAACCCGTGGAGATGCAGAAAAGGTCTCACAAGAAGACGTCAGTAAAGCTCCAGCATGGTACATTCCCCACCATGGGGTGTATCATCCGCAAAAGCCTGGGAAAATTTGTGTCGTTTTTGACTGTTCCGCGAGGTATCAAGAGACAGCCTTGAATGATCATCTCCTGACAGGTCCAGAGTTGACGAACACCTTGTTGGGAGTCCTTTGTCGTTTTCGTAGAGGTCCAGTGGCGATCATGTGTGACATAGAACGCATGTTTCATCAGTTCCATGTAAAGGCAGAAGATCAGGATTACCTACGTTTCCTATGGTGGGAGAATGGAAATCTTGAAGCACAACCCTCCATCTATCGGATGAAAGTCCACTTGTTTGGTGCAGTTTCCTCTCCTGGCTGTGCCAACTTTGGACTCAAACACCTGGCTGCTGAAGGACGAGGACGCTTCAGTGAAGACACCATTCAATTCATCCTGAAGAATTTCTATGTGGATGATGGCTTGGCAAGTGTAGCATCTGAAATGCAAGCAATCAAACTAGTGAAAGAAGCGAGAGAGCTATGTAGCACAGGCAAACTTCGGCTACATAAGTTCATCTCTAACAGCAAGGAAGTCCTAGCCACAATCCCTAAAGAGGAATGTGCTGAAGCTGCCAAGGACCTGGACATGGCACTGGGAGAACAACACATGGATAGAGCACTCGGTGTCCAGTGGTGTGTGGCTTCTGACGAATTCCAGTTCAGGGTAATTGTCAAAGAAAATCCATTTACCCGAAGAGGAGTCTTGTCCACGGTTGCCTCAGTGTATGACCCGCTCGGATTTGTGGCACCCTTCATCTTGGTGGGAAAGCAGATCTTGCAGCAGATGTGTCGTGACAAGCTCAGTTGGGATGACACCTTACCAGATGACCCTCTACCCCTGTGGGAATCTTGGCTCCAAGACCTGAAAAACCTGGCTGGTGTGAAGATCCGGAGATGCTACGCTCCACCAAGTTTCAATGTCCAGCACTATGAGCTCCACCATTTCTCCGATGCCAGTGTGAGTGTGGAGTGTGCTCATATCTCAGAGCGGTCAGTACATCAGGTGAAGTCCACTGTACCTTAGTAATGGGAAAGTCAAGAGTCGCCCCTACTAAGGTGACGACCATACCAAGACTAGAGCTGTCAGCAGCAGTGGTAGCTGTCCGCATCAGTGACATGCTCAAGAAAGAGCTCGAAGTAGAATGCCGTCAAGAAATCTTCTGGACTGATTCAAAGGTTGTACTTGGATACATCAGTAATGAAGCCAGAAGATTCCACGTGTTCGTAGCAAACCGCGTGGAACGCATCAAGCGAAGCACAGAGTCTGCGCAATGGAGGTATGTAACTTCAGAGGAGAACCCAGCAGATCACGCCTCAAGAGGTCTCACAGCAGGACAACTTATAGCCTCTAACTGGTTCACAGGCCCAGACCTTCTTTGGCAGAAAGAGATACCAAGTGGAGATGTCAAGGTGGGAGATGTCTCAAGTAGTGACCCAGAGCTCAAGAAGGCCCAGGTTCATGACACTCAGGCAAAGGAGGTGAGGTCGCTCTTAGATCGCCTACAAAGGTTCTCCGACTGGTCAAGAGTGGTGAAAGCTATTGCCAGACTCAAGCGCCATGCAAGGGAATTCAAGGGCAGCAAGCCAAAGTCCTGTGAAGCCACCAGTTTAGAGGAAAGGGGAGAGGCAGAGGTGACCATAATCAAGATGGTTCAAAATGCAACCTTCTCCCAAGATGTTCATTACCTTCAGCGTCACAAGGAGACGCGACTCAAGTCCAAGTTGCACAAGTTACATCCATTCCTGGATGACCAAGGAATCATCAGGGTGGGAGGCCGCTTAACTCATGCTGCCCTACATCCACATGTGAAGCATCCAGCGGTCCTCCAAGAGACAGTCACGTGTCAACATTACTGGTCAAGCATTATCATGAGAGGGTGCACCATCAGGGCCGAGGGATGACCATAAATGAGCTCCGCTCTAACGGTATATGGATTCTTGGATGCAGCAAAGTAGTAGCATCCCATATTTTCAAGTGCATTAAGTGCAGGAAGTTCTGAAGAGGCATGGAACAACAAAGGATGGCAGACCTCCCGGAAGATCGAATGGAAGCAACTTCTCCGTTCACTTACTGCGGGATGGATTGTTTTGGACCATTCCACATCAAAGAAGGAAGGAAAGAGCTAAAGCGTTATGGACTATTACTTACCTGCATGTGTTCCAGAGCAGTACACATCGAAATGCTCGATAGCTTGACCACAGACGCCTTCATTAACGCCCTGCCTTCATTCATCGCCATTCGTGGAATGGTACGGCAAATAAAATGTGATCAAGGGACGAACTTCGTTGGTGCAAGGCGTGAGTTTGTTGAAGCACTGAGAGAGATGGATCAAGAGGAACTCAAGGAGCTGGGATGTGAGTTCAACATGAACACCCCAGCTTCAAGTCACATGGGTGGCGTTTGGGAAAGACAAATCCGCACCATCAGAAGTGTCTTGATGGCTATTCTAGACCAGTCAGCCCAACAACTTGACTGTTCCTCTCTACGAACGTTCCTATACGAAGTCATGGCGGTCGTGAATAGCAGACCTCTAACTACTGATAACCTAAATGATACATCCAGTCCAGAGCCCTTGACACCAAACCACATCCTGACCATGAAGTCTACGATCATATCCCCTCCTCCTGGGAAGTTCGTCAAGGAAGATCTTTACCTCCGCAAGAGATGGCGTCGAGTTCAACTTCTAGCCAACAACTTCTGGTCACGATGGAAAAAAGAGTATCTCTTAAATCTTCAGCACAGACAGAAGTGAACCAAAGACCGCAGAAACGCAAAGGTCAATGACATTGTTCTGCTAAAGGATGATGCGACACCACGGAATCAGTGGAAGTTGGCAAGGATCAGTGAAGTTCATCCCGGGAAGGACGGAAGAGTGAGAAGACTCCAGTTGCTGATAGGTGACTCAACTCTCGAAGAAAATGGAAAGCGCACCTCCAAACCGGTTCACCTGGAGAGACCCATTCAGAAGATAGTAACACTGGTGGAAGCAGACTGAAGACTCCAGTATCTTACGCTCACCTTAAGTCTATTAGTGGCCCATAGTTAGATAGTATTTTGAAATAATGTTTTATATGCAGTATGTATGTCTCTTTAAGTTGTTCTAAGAAATCACATGTGATTTGGTGGGAGTGTAACTGCCCCACATCGGCAGTTAGTTAAATTCTAAACCTCACGATTTTTGGTTCCTACCTGTAATAATAGCGTTCCTAAGGGGGGAACTAATTGCCGACTTAGTTTCCGGGAGGCACGGTTGTTGGCGCACCTGGCAGGGCAGCAAAGAAAAAGGAAGCAACACAAAGGGGATACACCACA
This sequence comes from Amblyraja radiata, assembly GCF_010909765.2. Classification (NCBI taxonomy): domain Eukaryota; kingdom Metazoa; phylum Chordata; class Chondrichthyes; order Rajiformes; family Rajidae; genus Amblyraja; species Amblyraja radiata. The sequence goes on from NC_045971.1 coordinate 49,712,095, forward strand.
AAAATAAGTTAAATGTTAAATAAGCAAGATCATAAAGAAAGACAGAAGCCATGACTAAGAAGAAACCAAGAAATACCTCTTAAGTAGTAAGCAGTGGACGAGGTATGTTGTTTATTTGCTTGGTTAGTGTGGTGTTGTGTTGCTGTATGGACGTACATGCATGTATTTTGTAAACTGCATTTTTATTTTTTGTTTGTTTCCTCGTTTTTGGCTCAGTTCTCACGGGTTGGTTGGAGCCGAAAATAAACCCCGTATTTAACCACGACCTCGGGCCTCGTGTACTACTTGGGAGCTACAGCTATAGCTACAATATAATAAAAACAGACAGTCCGATCGACAGCGGCTTTACTGCAGTGGGTCTGGATGTGTTGGTCAGCGATATTTTGGGAGGGGACAAAGCCCGTTAATCAGTCTTATTGCCTGTGGGAAGAAGCTGGGGAGCATCCTCAGTTGCAGTTGTACAGAGCCCTAGTGAGACCCCACCTGGAGGATTGTGTGCAGTTTTGGTCACCTAATTTGAGGAAGGACATTCTTGCTATTGAGGGAGTGCAGCGAAGGTTTACAAGGTTAATTCCCGGGATAGCGGGACTGTCATATGCTGAGAGAATGGAGCAGCTGGGCTTGTACACTCTGGAGTTTAGAAGGATGAGAGGGTTTCTCATTGAAACATATAAGATTGTGAAGGGTTTGGACACGCTAGAGGCAGGAAACATGTTCCCGATGTTGGGGGAGTCCAGAACCAGGGGCCACAGTTTAATTCTCTGCCTCAGAGGGCGGTGGAGGCAGGTTCTCTGGATGCTTTCAAGAGAGAGCTAGATGAGGCTCTTATAAATAGCGTAGTGAGGGGATATTGTGAGAAGGCAGGAACGGGGAACTGATTGTGGATGATCAGCCATGACCACGGTGCTGTATCGAAGGGCCGAATGGCCAACTCCTGCACCTATTGTCTATTGAGGCGTCGACTGTGCCTGAGACAAAGGGGAGCCCCCAGCTCTAAGATCTGAACTATAGTGAAAGTTCGGGCAGACTTTAATACAATTCTCAGCACAAAGAGTCAATATGTTGATATTCTGCATTAAATAACAGAGGGAGAAAGAAATGCTTTTGTTCTATAGATCTGTCATCAACACGCATGCGCCGGATTGTTCCCGCCCCCTCTGTGTCTCCGCCTCCACTATTGGCTGAGACCAGTGACGGACACCGCCGGTAGCCAATGGGAACAGAGGGGCGGGCGCAGCGTGCGCTGACGGTTGGAGGGTCAGGTGACCGGTGGCGGCGCGCGCAGCCGTCAAACCGTCTCCGCGCCTGCGTGTCGCGCACGCGCAAAGGGCGCGCCTCAGGAGAGCGATGACGAAGCTGGCCGGTGATTGACAGCGCATGGGGGCGGGGCCAACAGCGCATCACCGCCCAGTGCGGCAGGTTCAATCCCCACCCCCGACCACAGCAACACATCACATCCAATGCACCCCATACATGGATAATATTTAATTAATGGAAACTGACATTCATCACCTGCTCGACCTTGGAAGGTGGCAATAAAAGCTCAGATGGAAGCAAATATTAATGTAATTTGCCATGTAAAGTGGGACAGGAAGCATCTCTGGAGAGAAGGAATGGGTGACCTTCCTGGTCGAGACACAGAATCAGTCAGGGTCGGTTGTGGGCCGAGGAGCTTTATTCTGCAGTTTCGTGACCCAAGTCACCAAACTACATGAAATGTTCACATATTGTGTAAAAAAAAATTATATAAATCACCCCTGAAACTCGTCATGAAGAAGTCTTGCACATTTTTATTAAATTAGAGAAAAACCGGAAATTTTCGGGTAATTTTTAGTCCAATCAAAGCACGTTTAACATTGAGTTGTCTGCCAGTTGTTTCAGGCTAGCACACAACATGGCTAAGGGGGCTTCACAGATGCCTGTTTTACTGGAGATTCCGATTTGTTGTTCTGTGGAATAAATGTCGTGGAAACTTGCAGCAGGTAATTGTATTTAGTGGGAAAAGCATTAAAAAGGCTGAAGAAAATACTGCGAAGTGGATTAAAGTGCAAGAAAGCCTTGAAGCAAAGTCCCTGCTGAGGTCCTGGAACACAAAGATTTAGACAGCCAGGGACCAACTCTAACTAAAAGGTAAGATCTAACGTCTGAATTTATGTAAATCTATCTGTATGGAGTTTAATTAATTTAATTGCACCCTTTTATAATGTGAATAAATTCATTCATTCATTCATTTACTTCATTTATTCACTTACTTTATTCATTCATGAAATTGAGGGCCTAAACTATATGTATCCAAAACACAGTAAATTAAACATTGTCACTAATGCCAGCTTGTTGTAGAGTAATAAGTCTTTAACAGCTAATCTCGGTACTGCCTGCGAAAACTTAACGGGAAAAAGTGCTCCGACTGGACATAGGTACTCGCGGTAAAGTGAAGCCGCGGGCTCAACTAATAAGCGGCCGATTCGCAAATGCGGAGCCGAAGATCATCTCCGCGGGCGGGCGGGGGGCTGTACATAGTGCCGTCTATAGCGGTCGTTTTCAGACCCCGACAACAGGGAAAACATTTTGAGAAACTTTTGAGAACGTTTTGAGGAAGTTTTGGAGAGATAGAGGGAGAGAGGGAGAGAGCAAGGGAGGGAGAGAGGGATGAGGGACGAGGGAGAGAGAAGTATTCACTTCTCCCTCCCTCTCTGGTCGTCACGGTGGCCCAGCGGTAGAGTTGCCGCCTCACGGCGCCAAAGACCCTGGTTCGATCCTGACCACGGGCGCTGTCTGTGCGGAGTTTGCACGTTCTCTCCCCGTGACCTGCGTGGGTTTTCTCCGGGCACTCCGTTTTCCTCCCAGAATTCAAAGACGTGCGGGTTTGTAGGTTAATTGACGTGTGTGTGTGTGTGTGTGTGTTAGTTAGTGTCCGTGGATCGCTGGTCGGCAAGGACCCGTTGGGCCAAAGGGCCTGATTTTGTGCTGTCTCTCTAAACTAAACTAGTGTGTGAACGGGCGATTGCTGGCCGGCACGGACTCAGTGGGCCGAAGGGCCTGTTTCTGCACTGTATCTCTAGACTAACTGGACTAAACTGATTGAAGAACAAAATTCAAACATCAAGTTGTCCACAAAGTTTAAAAGATGTTTTCATTTTATTTGGAAAGGACACTAAAGAAAACAGAGAAAGAGTTGAGTATAGGAGCAAAGAGGTCCTTCTGCAATTGTACAGGGCCCTGGTGAGACCACACCTGGAGTATTGTGTGCAGTTTGGGCATGTTGGCCTTCATAACAAGAGGAGTTGAGTCTAGGAGCAAACAGGTCCTTCTGCAGGAAATAGGCAACGTTTCGGGTCGAGCCCCATCTTCAGATGCTGGGGTCAAACTTGCAAATCTGCTTCGAAAGTGAAAACTGCAATTCCATTAAAATTCATCCCTCTCTCTCCCCTATCTTTCTCTCTCCCTCTCCTCTCTCTCGAAAATCGAAGGTAGACACAAAATGCTGGAGTAACTCAGCAGGCGAGGCAGTATCTACGGAGCGAAGGAATAGGTGACGATTCTGGTCGAGACCCTTCTTCAGACTCAAGAACAATTTCCTTCGTTCCATAGATGCTGCCTCACACGCTGAATTTCTCCAGCATTTTTGTCTAACAACAAGTGAAATCACCTTCACTGGATAATAGACAACAGGTGCAGGAGTAGGCCATTCGGCCCTTTGAGTCAGCACCGCCATTCAATGTGATCATGGCTGATCTTCCCCAATCAGTACCCCGTTCCTGCCTTCTCCCCATATCCCCTGACCGCTATCTTTAAGAGCCCTCTTGAAAGCATCCAGAGAACCGGATCTCTTGAAAGCATCCAGAGAACCGGCCTCCACCACCCTCTGAGGCTGAAAATCCCACAGATTCACAACTCTCTGGGTGGAAAAGTTTCTCCTCATCTCAGTCCCAAATGGCCACAAATTCATAACTCTCTGGGTGGAAAAGGTTCTCCTCATATCAGTCCTAAATGGCCGACCACTTATTCTTAAACTGTGGCCCCTGGTTCTGGATTCCACCCAACATCGGGAACATGATTCCTGCCTCTAGCATGTCCAAACCCTTAATAATCTTATATGTTTCAATAAGATACCCTCTCATCCTAAATTCCAGAGTGCACAAGCCCAGCTGCTCCATTCTCTCAGCATATGACAGTCCAGCCATCCCGGGAATTAACCTGGTGAACCTACGCTGGGCTCCCTCAATAGCAAGAATGTCCTTCCTCAAATTAGGAGACCAAAACTGCACACAATACTCCAGGTGTGGTCTCACCAGGGCCCTGTACAACTGCAGAAGGACCTCTTTACTCCTCAACTCCTCTTGTTATGAAGGCCAACAGGCAAAAACTGCACACAATACTCCAAGTGTGATCTCACTAGGGATGGAGGGAGAGGGAGAGAGAGAGGGAGAAAGAGAGAGAGAGAGACGGGGAGAGAGACAGGGAGAGAGAGAGGGGGAGAGAGAGAGGGGGAGAAGGAGAGAGAGGGAGAGAGGCAAAGAGGGAGGAGGGGAGTGAGAGAGGTAGAGAGAGGCAGTGGG